>NC_090725.1:4179369-4189369 GCF_036898095.1 Palaemon carinicauda | reverse complement strand
TGTAGAATCCCGCTTAGTAATCCTTTAGAGGGAAGTATGAATGAGTGAGAGAGAGAGAGAGAGGAGAGAGGAGAGGAGAGAGAGAGGAGAGAGAGAGGAGAGGATGAGAGAAGAGAGAGAGAGAGAGAGAGAGAGTGTGTGTTTGTCCCTTTCCTAGGAAACCAACATGAAACAAGCAAAAATGAAACAAATGAATGATCAATCTTTTCTTCTCTGTATCATCATTATCATACACGGGTATCTATAATTAGAATAAATAAAGAGAGAGAGAGAGAGAGAGAGAGAGAGGAGAGAGAGAGAGAGGAGAGAGAGATGAGAGAGAGAGAGAGCTTGTCGAAGATTGAAACCCAGAAAGAAAGCTTCTGAGAGGTCAACATTATAAAATAGAAAGAGAGAGACTTTTATATCTGAAAAGATTGCATATCTGACAAAGTAGGAATTGTTGCTTTAAAGGTTATGAAAGTTAAAGAGTTAAAGAGGAATTGTTTCCGATTAACTTCAGGTTATTTACTCTCAATGTTCATTTCTCTAAATGCATTAAAGACATTATACTTAAAAAAGAATGAGTTTATCTATCAAACCTCTTTATGCGTAAGTTCATGTTGTGGCCGTGAGAAGTCGAAATTCGAGTATTGATTATGACACCGAACAATTAAAGTTCTGATATATCTACTTTTCATTTTCGGTCGTTTTAAATTTTGGGGGGTTACTTCAAATGAGAAATTAAAGTTTATTATGCATAATGTAAAGAGATTCGATTACAAACGAGCTAGACAGTGATGTATCATTTACCTTGAAGATATTGTGGATCGATATATATATATATTATATATATATATATATATATATATATATATATATATATATGTATTATACATATATATATATATATGTATATATATATATATATATATATATATATATATATATATATATAACCAGTATCCGCGATCTTTTCAAGGCTAAAAATTTAGAAAGATATGCACAGATTCAACCCTTTCCACACCAGTCTCCTTCCCATTTCCTAACTTTTGTACAGAGATATATAACTAATATATATATATATATATATATATATATATATATATATATATATATATATATACATATACATATATATATATATATATATATATATATATATATATATATATATATATATGTGTGTGTGTGTGCATCTGTGTGTGTGCCCTTGCGAAAACATATATCTTACCAATAAAAATTCGCATAGCAATATATCTATCAATCTCCCATTATTTAATTACATAACATAATCTCACTCGGTCTTTAGTATGCTCTCTGTGTGAATCGAAGAGGCACAATAGTCTATCACTGACAATTTTATTGCCTGAACTTTGGTCATTAACTACAAGTAATTGTTTATCGATTCGATTGGTCCATTATCTCATCGGGAAGGCTCATTAACTATCTGTCATTATTTGAAGAAATCGTCAATGGGACTCCCAGTGCGACCAAAGGCCTTAGATATATTTAAATGTTTTTGTGGAAAGCAGACAGAGGAGACGGGTCGTTGAATGCAAGGATGTGAAAATGAGGAGAATACGTAAGTAAAAATGTGTAGCTGTACTTAATAGAAAGCTATGTACTGTATTTACCTTTTAAATTACAGTATAAGTGTATTCATATCGTAATATTATTATTGGTATTACAATACATTACATCGTTTTGTTGTAACAATAACGTGCGGAGACGGGTCGTTTGAATGCAAGGATGTGAAAATGAGGAGAATATGTAAGTAAAAAATGAGTAGCTGTACCTAATAGAAATCTATGTACTGTATTTACCTTTCAAGTGTATTCATATCGTAATATCATTATTGGTATTACAATACATTACATCGTTTTGTT
Source organism: Palaemon carinicauda (assembly GCF_036898095.1). Lineage (NCBI taxonomy): Eukaryota > Metazoa > Arthropoda > Malacostraca > Decapoda > Palaemonidae > Palaemon > Palaemon carinicauda. The sequence continues at coordinate 4,187,501 of NC_090725.1, read as the reverse complement.
GTAACAATACGTGCTATTTATCTTGATATATAAGATAGGATATATCAGAATAGGGTGGTATGAAATATTGCTTTTACTAAAGACCTTCGATGAATACTCCTAGAAAATAATCAACGCTGTGGATTGCTTTTCCTGACAGCAGCAGAGCTTGCAAGAAAGATATATCCTTTTGGGGAAATCGGAACACACACACACACGCACACACACACACAACACACACACACGCACAAAGAAATGGGAAGGGAAAAGATCGCTTATCGAGCGTCGAGGTAAGAAATCTGATTGGGTCATTTACAGGCTGCGGTCTTCTCATCCTTCTTTTATAGCTTTTTTTTTCGTCCGAATTCACTACGAAAAACTGCTCTACTCCCTTTCTCTCTCTCTCTCCTCTCTCTCTCTCTCTCTCTCTCTCTCTCTCTCTCTCTCTCTCTCCTCTCTCTCTCTCTCTCTCTCCTCTTGGATTGAAGAGTATTTATCACATTGCAAGAGGTCAGCTATAGAATATATGGGACTTTTCATTTTCGAGAACCTTTTCTTTAGACCTATTTGTTCTATAAATGGAATTTATCTTTTAAGGGCTGATATACAAAATCTGTAGCTTAGAGAGAGAGAGAGAGAGAGAGAGAGAGAGGAGAGAGAGAGGAGAGAGAGAGAGAGGAGAGTCAATGTAAAAGGAATCGTCAGGCTTTGAATCAGTAAATCTCTCAGACCTTCCGACAATAAGATGAATAAAAAAAAAAAACAAGAAGCCGAGAAGTGAACATAAAAAAAACACCTTTTCATAGTTTGACATTCAAAAAAAAAAAAGAAAAAAAAAACATAAATTCACAAAGGTGCCATTTTATAACTGTGCACTATTTATGTATATTCTGTTTATTTGCAAATATAAATACACTTGCAGTTTTGCATTGGTATTAGATTGCCTTATCTTTTATTCATCGCTGAGCCTTTGAAAATGTTTGCTTCTTTTTTTTTTCTTTTTTTTTTCCGCTGAAATCTAATCATCACTCAGCTTGACAGTGTTCTGCTTTTTTATCTTATGAGTGTATTCTTAAGTTCTTATCTTTTTTTTCTATTTTACGCCAGTCTTGGATTCTCATATATATATAACTATATATATATATATATATATATATATATATATATATATATATATTAATATATACAGTATATATATATATATATATATATATATATATATATATAATATATATATGTAAGTGTGTGTGTATATATATATACCGTAAATATATATATATATATATATATATAATATATATATATATATATACAGTATATATATATATACAGTATATATATATATATATATATATATATATATATATATATATATATATATGTGTGTGTGTGTGTGTGTGTGTGTGTGTATATATACTGTAAATATATATATATATATATATATAGTATATATATGTATATATATATATATATATATATAATATATATATATATATATATATATATATATATATATATAATAGATTGTGTCTTGGTTATTGAAAGGTGTTGGCTTAGAGAAGAAGTTGCCCTTATACACGCAGCGTCAGGAGGAATCTGATCTACTGTTAGTTAGAGGTTTATACTGTATAAGTAAGACTAAGTGTGGCTGGAGTCAAATTTGTGGTATTGACCGTGCATGGCCCAGGAATGGAAAAGAAGAAGAGTAAAAGATTATCATTATGTGAGATTATAAAATTGTGGTTATGCCCTTTTTTAGAGAACATGAAAGGGTGGTTGTTTTAGATCTGAATGCAAAGGTGGGGATAGAGAAGAGATGGAGTTGTTCTTCGATATGAAGTTCCTGGAGCAATGTGTATGCAGATTCTCACGGAAATGTGTTTGGAGAGATCCTTGTTTGTTGTAAATAGATGGTTGGCAAAGAACATAAATAAGTACACAATAGGAAAGTTGAAATATGTTGAGAAAAGAATTTGTTTGATTGTGTGTTGGTACAGATAACTTAGAAAACAAATTAATCGATTGGTGAGAAAAAAATTAGCTTGTGGTAAATCTGATAATTATTTGGTTGAAATAAAAAATAGACAGGAGTTCGAGAGGGATGTATGCAAATGTTGTTTCAAATGTAATTATAACAAGAGAGTTCGATAAGAAAGAAGTTTGAAAAGGATGTAAGGAGAAAATAGTATAGATGTTTGCTTGGGTTGAAGAAACTGAGGTGCAAGAAGTAGATGGGGAGTTTTTAAGATTTCCCGATTACACCATGGAGTATAATGAAGGATGAGACGAGGTAATAAATAGTGGGAAATTGGGATAAACGGTTTAGTGAAAGAAAAATGTAAATTATGAGGTGCAGTTGCAGGAGAGAAGATAAGAACAAACAGAGGCATACAAGTGGATATATAACTAAATAAGAATAAAGTGAGTGAGAAAAAAAACTGGTTATTAACAAATACATTGCTAGAAATAGATAAGAATTTCAGGGAGGATAAAATGTTGTAAATTAATGCAAAAAAAAAAAAAAAAAAAAAAAAAAAAGTGGGTAATAGATGCAAGCGGTGAGGTGCTGTCGGATTTGGATGAAAATCCTGGGTCGATTACGTGAGTATTCTACAAATTGTTGAACGTTCAGTGTAGAAGAGTGGTAGAATTGCGTAATATAAGACTCGAAAGGTTAAGTGTAAGATTAAGAATAATTTTGGCAAGAGATAGTTTAGGTTATAAGGAAGGGGATTAATTAGTTGAATTCGTTGTTGCCTTTTTTTAAAATGATTTATTGTTAATTTGTTCTCTTCATTTATTTATTTCCTTATTTCCTTTCCTCACTGGGCTATTTTTCCCTATTGAGGCCCTTAGGGCTTATAGAATCTTGCTTTTCCAACTAGGGTTGTAGCTTGGATAGTAATAATAATAATAATAATAATAAAGGAAAGAGACATTGTTGGGATGACAACTGAGATGTGGTGGTACAATGGTCATAGTGTGATTAAATTGTTGACTAGGGGTGTGTAAGAAATGCTTGAACTGAGGGAAAGTTCACTATGGAATGGATGAGAGGAATGATGACTTTGCTTTATGAAGGTGAATAGGATAAAGGCAACTGTAAGAATCAGAGAGATATTTAATATAACAGGGAATGTGTGTGGTACTTTTATATAGAAAAGTAGGACAGGTAACAGAAAAAGTGATGAAGGAAGAAACATTGTGAGTTTAGAAAAGAAAGAGGATGCTTGCATCATGAACTTGTTTCGCCGCTGTTATGTACGAAGTTTAAATGTACAGTTGAGGGAAAATCTTATATGCCATGTATGGGCTTTGGGCCTAGAATATATTTATGATTTATTCAAGAATATTTATTTATGCGATAGGTCAGAAAATTGTCATTGGTTGTAGGCGTGAAGCTCTAGTATACCAAAATGACTTGTGAATGGGATGTGGATCAGTGGAAGTTTGTAAATGTTACTGGGTACAGCGAAGGGAATTCATAAAAGTGTAAGTGAAATGTAGCGGTTGCCTTGCAAATGAAATAAAAGAAAATGTTCTAGTTCTTATGATAAAGTGTTTGGATACTGGTCTAAGAAGAATCGATAAGGTAAGAAGTGGTAGAGAGGCTAGCATAGGGTGAAAAGATGGATCAGAGTATTCTGAAGTGGCTCCATCATGTGAAAAAAAAAAAAAAAAAAAAAAAAAAAAAAAAAAAGGGATACTTAAAAGTTTATCATTCAGAAATATTAGGAGGTCGAGAAGAAGCCTTAAAAGATCTGGATAGATGGTGTGAAAGGTGCGTTGGAAAGGAAGCAACTTTATGAGCCGTCTATGTATGGTACAAAGATATTAATGCCGAGGATGTTTTACAGCATAGCTGGTTCATCCTCGATTTAGATGACTTGACATTTTTGTTGATTTCAGAAACCCACCGTTTTATAACATGTTTAAAATTTCCACTGTGAAGGTGGAATGATTGATGGACGTTTTTAGGATAAGAAATTAAAATCATAAGTTACTTTAAGATACGACAGAATAAACTGTTTTTTTTTCTTTTTTATATATCTAATTCAGATAGAAATAAACCAAAGCAGAAAGAGAGAGAGAGAGAGATTGATTTTACTTCGATGAATTACTTCGCAGTCCATATCGGTTTTAACAGTATATATTTTCGCTTTAGGTAGTCATTTAGATAAAAGAAAAACAAGTTTATATCTATCTATAAATATATGTAAATATATGTATATATATATATATATATATATATATATATATATATATATATATCTATATATATATATATATATATACATATATATATATATATATATATATATATATATATATATATATATATATAAATATATATATATATATATATATATATATATATATATATATATATATATATTTATATATACATATATATATATATATATATATATATATATATATATATACATACATATATATATATAAATATATATATATATATATACATATATATTCAGACACTCTCTCTCTCTCTCTCTCTCTCTCTCTCTCTCTCTCTCTCTCTCTCTCTCTCTCTCTCTCTTAAATCAATATACGTCAGTGCCCATGATTTTGTAAACGATCCTTGTTGTTGAGGTCTTACTTACTCCATCATACTGACTCTGATTATTGTAAGCTATGGGATTTGAAAGAAATAAAAACATCAGCGAATATTTCACGAATGTCTGATCAAATTCTATGTTTGGTATTAACTTGTGAGCTCTTTGAAAAGCTATTTTTATAAAAAAAAAAAAAAAAAAATATGAAACTTACTGAGAAAAGCTTCATCTATGACGTCTTTTTTATCTTTTTGACTCGATCCTGTTTACTGTGAAAATACAATTCTATATTTGTTATCTCGATCCTGTTTACTGTGAAAATACAATTCTATATTTATTATTAACTTATGAATTCTTTTTAAAGCTATTTCTATAAAAAAAAATATGAAACTTACTGAAAAACGCTTTATTTAAAACGCTTTTTTTTATCTTTTTGACTCGATCCGGTTTACTGTGAAAATACAATTCTATATTTGTTATTAACTTATGAACTCTTTGAAAAGCTATTTCTATAAAAAAAAAAATTATGAAACTTACTGAAAAATGCTTTATTTATAACGTCTTTTTTATCTTTTTGACTCGATCCTGTTTACTGTGAAAATACGAATTTAATATTATGCAGATCAGAGAAACCTTAAAAGAAGCAACGCAGCCTAAAAATAAAAGTAAAAACGACGATATGAAAAAACAACAATAACAAAGCCAAGACAGCGACAGTGGGTCAAGCCTCAATTTACGAACTCATAAGAAACAAGAAAATATGATGATGAGATTTTCAGCGAAAGAACAGACATAATATGGGTTACTCTACTTATAAATTCTGCCTTTGTTGTTGTTTATAATTATACCACCGGTTTTTTTTTTTTTTTTTTTTTTTTTTTTTTTGGCACTCTCGTTGCCAGAGAATGTACCCCGAAAATAAAAAAAAAATAAGAAGATAAAAAACAGCCAGATGGTGACAGAGAATCACAAGGGAGAGCGAGGCGCGTTCTCCTAGAGTCCTATGCCCAAGACCTTGAGTAGACAATGAGAAGAAATCCTTCAAGGTTATGACATAATTGACCCCTCGTACCCCAGAAATGGAAAAATTGGGGCAGAAAGATGGTTCTTTTGTTCTTTAGACGGTTTTGAAACCTATCGAGATTGAAACCCTACTTTCTATGCTATTTCATAAAGAAATAAACTGTGTAATCATTGTGATTTTACTGTTGTTATTATTTGCAATTTAGTAATTTGTCGCATCCTAGCCTAGACCAAGTATTCTTGAAGTGAAAGTAGCTTTTTGTTCCTTAGACGGTTTTGAAACCTATCGAGATCGAAACCTTACTTTCTATGCTATTTCATAAAGAAATAAACTGTGAAATCATTGTGATTTTACTGTTGTTATTATTTGCAATTTATTTATTTGTCGCATCCTAGCCTAGACCAAGTATCCTTGAAGTGAAAGTGGCTTTTTGTTCTTTAGACGCTTTTGAAACCTATCGAGATTGAAACCTTACTTTCTATGCTATTTCATAAAGAAATAAACTGTGTAATCATTGTGATTTTACTGTTGTTATTATTTGCAATTTAGTAATTTGTCGCATCCTAGCCTAGACCAAGTATCCTTGAAGTGAAAGTGGCTTTTTGTTCTTTAGACGGTTTTGAAACCTATCGAGATTGGAACCTTACTTTCTATGCTATTTCGTAAAGAAATAAACTGTGTAATCATTGTGATTTGACTGTTGTTATTATTTGCAATTTAGTTATTTGTCGCATCCTAGCTTAGACCAAGTATCCTTGAAGTGAAAGTGACTTATTATGTCAAGTTGTATGAAGAAAATCTGGTTTTTAAAATACTCAAACTTGTAATACTATGACTATAACTTCGAGTAAAACTTACATTCGCTTTATTGCTTTTAAATCACGAAAAAAGACCAGAAATACGCAATTAGTTGAATCAGTCAACCCTGTCATCCTTTGTAGCGCCTTGACCTCAAGTTAATTTTGGCATATTTACACAGTGGCACCCTTTCCCATCAAAATGAGTGCCATTTGATGTGACGTGTATCTGTTTATATATTTAACCCCCACCCCTTCCTCTCTCTCTCTCTCTCTCTCTCTCTCTCTCTCTCTCTCTCTCTCTCTCTCTCTCTCTCTCTCTCCTGTTAGTTCTGATTTATTCAAAAAGAAACTTAAGCAATATATTTTTTTTTTACTTAAATGTATAGATATCCTAGATTTTTACAATCCAATTATTGAGAATTTTATGTAAATAATTTATATTGTCATGTAACAGAATAACCATTTTATAATGGAATAAAAGTTTTGACTTTGACTTTGACTTTGACTTTGACTCTCTCTCTCTCTCTCTCTCTCTCTCTCTCTCTCTCTCTCTCTCTTCTCTCTCTCTCTCTCTCTCATATGCAAAAGTAATAATAATCGTACGATATGAATTATCTTATAAACATGGGATAAAAGCGAGAGAAAACGTCGAGGCAAATATACGGTAGCGCCCTTTCTGAGGAACGCACAAAGCGCCCTCTATCTTTCAATTCCGTAATTACAGTATACATCAGACTCGAGGGTAATTGCCCACACTCAACAGTCTTGTTGTCGCGACCATTGAACCTTCCTGGTCATTTGGCGCCAATAGCCCCATTATTGCGCGCCGAAAGGGCGACTGTTATGCGGCTGTTATGGCCCGGAAACCCATGGCATAGGTCAATACACCTTCTCATGACAGCGATTAGCCGATAAGACATCTTTCATGTCCGGGATACAGCAGCCTTTGTGAGTGTGTGCATCAGTGTGTGCATCAGAGTACAAGAAAATACGCATTCAAAGACTATTTTTATTGCAAAGTGAATCACCCTAGTGCATGCATTTGTCATGGATAAGAACGTGGCCTTACGTAGATAGCAGGAAACTGCTGATTAGCCTCGGATAGCCAATGACGCTTCGAATGTGAGGTCGTTACAAACTGATAGGATTTCTAAGGGAGTTCTTTTATTTTACGTAATTGCCATTAAAAACGTGTGTCCGTGTCTAAGGAGAGTTTCACTGTTATCTTTATATTTTGGAGGGAAGGGGGGGGGGGGGGGCGTGATAGGTTTTGGGAAGTGTGACTGACGGACAGATGAAGATATAATTATTACTGTTGTTTACATAGTAATTATTCTCTCGTAATGGTTCGTCGTGTATCATCATAGTGACCTTATCTTCAAGCACTGTGAGTTATCAGATTTAAATGCCAATAAATAATCTTAGATATGCGCACTTAATCATGCGCAAAGACAGACAACCTCAAAGGGTTATAGTCACGTTCTTACACGTCCAATACAGGATTGAGACAGAAAGTTATTTCCTGCATGTGAACGAAACATAACATTCGATCAGTTATAACATTTTACAGCATTTTTATAGGTTATTTTCTGTCCTTTTTATGTATATTTTGCAGCGTAAAGACAGTATCTGGAGCACTATGGATTTATTGGAGGATAGAGGCCCACGAATGGTCGGTAAAAGAGGTAATTCCAACAGCTGTTTACCACCAGAATCCTCTCGAAGAATAAAAGGGGTATTAGGCCATCACCT
>NC_090725.1:4144369-4171869 GCF_036898095.1 Palaemon carinicauda | reverse complement strand
TATATATATATATATATATATATATGTATATATATATATATATATATATGTGTGTGTGTGTGTATGTGTATATATATTATATAGAAATAAATGTGTACCATTACTTTGTCTTGGCAGATATGTCTCAGCCTCCAATCATGTATGTGTGTATATATATCATTTGTTGATCTTTTTATTAGCTTTTTGTATTTCCCATTTAGGCCTATCTACTTTGTAGAGCATGCTTACGTATGCCTTATCAGATTGTTCTGTATGACAGATATCTATATCTTAAATAGGTATGCTGTAATCATGTTCATACACACATACACATACCGTCTTACTGATACGCCTTAAATAATACAAATTAATTTTGAGAAATGTCTAAAAGTAGTATTGCAACGTGAAATAAAAAGGATCAGCAATTTTCAGTTGCCGTATATCCTTAAGACAAGAGATAAAGCAATTTTTTTCCCTTTAAAACATAATAAAGATAATTTTTTCTTTCTCATTATGATTTGTATATGTGTATATATGTAAATATATATATATATATATATATATATATATATATATATATATATATATATATATATATATATATATGTGTGTGTGTGTGTTTGTGTATGAGTGAGTGTGTGTGTGTGTGTGTGTTTGTGTATGAGTGAGTGTGTGAGTGTGTGTGTGTGTGTGAGTGTGTTGGTGTGTGAGTGAGTGTGTGTGTGTGTGTGTGAGTGTGTTGGTGTGTGAGTGAGTGTGTGAGTGTGTGAGTGTGTGTGTGTGTGTAAGTGAAACATCCAAAGCAGCAATATGAAATAAAAATTGTTCTTCAAGATGGAATGTCATTTGTAATTCAGTACTACTGTTTGTTATTCTTAAACTGTAATTCCAAACAAAAGATCTTCACATTCCATTATAAAATGTTGGAATCCAACTGATATGTATTGTAGTACTTAAAGGGTGAATACAATTCATCATCATCATCATCATCTCCTCCTATGCCTGTTGCCGCAAAGTGCATCGGTTAGATTTCGCCAGTCGTCTGTATCTTGAGCTTTTAATTCAATACTTCTCCATTCATCATCTCCTACTTCCCGCGTCATAGTCCTCAACTATGTAGGTCTGGGTCTTCCAACTTTTCTAGTGCCTTGTGAAGCTCAGCTGAATGTTTGGTGAACTAATCTCTATTAGGGAGTGTGAAGAGTATGCCCAAACCATCTCCATCTACCCCTCATCATGATCTTATCCACATATGGCACTCGAGTAATGTCTCTTATAGTTTCATTTCTAATCCTGTCCTGCCATTTAACTCTGAGTATCCTTTTGAGGGCTTTGTTCTCAAATCTACTAAATCTATTGGAGATTGTAACACTATATGTAATTTCAGGCGATTTGATTTCGGAATTTTACTTAACCTAGCCATTGTCGGATTTGCTTTTTCCAATCTTTCACTAAACTCTAATTCTAAAGACCCTGTATTGGAGATCATAGTTCCTAGATACTTAAATGATTCTACCTCATTAATACTTTCTACTTCCAATTATATTTTATCTTCCATTGCATACTACGTTCTCATCATGTCTGTCTTTCTTCTATTTATCTTCAGCCCAACCTCGTGTGATATTTCATGCATTCTGGTAAGCAAGAATTGCAAATCCTATAGTATTCTACTAATAAGGACTGCGTGATCAGCATACTCTAGGTCTGCTAAATTCCGATCACCAATCCATTACAATCCTTCTCCACCATCTCCGACTGTTCTACGCATTACAAAATCCATGAAGAGAATAAACAACATAGGTGACAACACATTCCCTTGGAGTATTCCGCTGTTTGCTGGGAATTCATTTGATAAGACTCTATTAACATTGACTTTGCACTTGCTATGCCCATGAAAAGACTTAATCAAATTTACATATTTAAGAGGAATTCCATAATAATGCAGGACACAAAACTGGCCGGTGCATACTATCAAAGGCTTTTCCATAGTCGACAAATGCCATCAAAAGTGGATTTCTATTTTCTACGCATTGCTGTACAACATGTCTCAAAATTAAAATTTGATCTGGGCAACCTCTACCTTTTTTAAATCCTGCTTGTTCATCTCTCAGCTTTTCATCAATCTTTCTCTCCAGTTTCTTTCGAATGAGAATACTATATATTTTCATAACAACTAACATAAGTGTTATGCCTCTGTAATTATTGCAATCAATCAGATCTCCTTTTTTCACTTGAGTTTAATGGCATTTTAAAGATATCCATTGTTAAACCCCGTATTGTTTAGATAGTGTAAATTTGATTTGCATTTCGAACGCAATTTTCTGTGATATGTGAGGTCCTTTTCTGATGAAAATGGTATGCTATATCTTTAACTGAATTTAACATGTAAATTTTATGGGGAAAACCCCCCTCGAATATTCTAATGTTCTTTTACCTTAATCCAGTTTTCAAGAAAATCAACACCACTTCACCTTTCGATTCTTGGTTCGCCAACAGGTGATACGATTCTTATGTAAATATCAAACATATTTTTCTCGTTAAATTTCATAATAGAGGTGCGGCCCGGAAATTCGTATCGTCATTGTCCTATCTAGAGTAAATGTGAATGAAACTAACTCCTAAAGTTAGCGGCACGACTTTTGTATGTTATTCCAGCTGACAGGATGTGATACAACACGTGACCTCATAATATATGAATGAGTTTGTACCGTTATGGAGTAGCTATGGAATGGCCATTGATATGGATTTCTATTCTGTAGCAATGAGCTACCTATCTGCTCTTCCTGATTCAACCTACATTTATTTTGTTTAAAGTTAAAAAAAAAGTAACTTAGAGTATTAAACATATTCGCACTGAACGATTCATGGGGTTATCGACCCCCTGGTGAGAAATTATTTGCGCAAGTGATCTTTCAAAGGTTGTAAATGTCTGAGGAAATGGCTAACCCAGGCAAACTTGTTTTGTTTCTGAAAGACACCGGACTTTTCTAGTGATTTTCGTGTCAAGATGATATAATGACTTGATTCTCGAAAGTATACCGGCCGGGGAATTTGCCACACTGAAAATTTTACTCCTGTTTATTGTTATGTTTAGGTTTATTTGGAAATGTCGACATCAGGATACGACAGTTTTCGAGAATTTCGTTCTCTCTTGGAAAAGACTGGGAGAGCAGACACGCAAAAGCACATAACGGCGAAGTGGGATTTCACGAGAAGCAACAGCCATATAACACAATACTGTATATAATTACAGAGTTATTTCTGTTCTATCTATCTGCATTGCGTATGGTATTAGCTCTTACAGGAATTAGGTAAAGAGGGCAATGAACGCTCATTACCTTCCTTCTTATCAAAATATCCATAACACTGGACGCTATTCATCATCATCATCATTCATCATTTCAGCCTTCAAAAGTCCTTTGTTGGATGTAGGCCTTCCCCAGGTTTCTCCACAGACTTCTATCGCAAGCTATTCTGTGCCACTGTTGCTTATGTTGGTCTAAGTCATCTCGCCAGCGGGTTTTTTGTCTCCCTTGGTTTCTTGTGTATCCTCGGGGTGTCCAGAAGGTTGTTCGTGATGTCCATCGGTTGTCTGTCATCCTGGCAATGTGCCCTGCCCAGTTCCATTTGAGCTTGCTATTCATTTATTAAGAATTGTACACTTCGCGCATTGTTTGTTAGTCTATTCCGTTTTTTGTTGGGTTATATGTTCTCTACAGCATTATTGACTTATGTTTAAATATAACTTTTCAATGTTCGATAATCAGTATTCAAAATTAGTAATTTCAGTATTCAAAATTGGTAATTTCAGTATTCAAAATTAGTAATTTCAGTATTCAAAATTAGTAATTTCAGTATTCAAAATTTGTAATTCCCAAGACATACAAATGTACACCAGTATCGGATAATTCAGTTTCTAAAAACGGTGTCAGGAATAGATGAGTCAGTCGATGATTATATTTGAACGAGACCCCTGACTCATACAGGATATGAGACATCGGAAATAGAAGGGATTCAATCAAGAGTATCGTAGATGTTAACTATATTTATCCTCCTTTTTCTTTCTTTTTTTTTTTTTTTTTTTTTTTTTTTTTTTTTTTTTTTTTTTTTTTTTTTTTTTTTTTTTTGCATAATGACTGTTTTGGGTTTGATCGAGTTTCAAGAAAACTTTGGGTGCTTGATCCTGCATGCGTGAGTTTTTTTTTTTTTTTTTTTTTGGGGGGGGGGGGGCATAATGACTGTTTTGGGTTTGATTGAGTTTCAAGCAAACTTTGGGTGCTTGATCATGCATGCGTGAGTTAAAACTTATATCATTGATGCCATGCTTTCCATTCTGCCCATGGATGAACCTGGTGTTTTACTTATTTTTTTCTTTCTTTTCTTTTCTGGCTGTGTAGTCGAAAGTCTATTTTTGTTTCCATGTAGGTAAGTTCACTCATCGGAAGAACAACAAGCAAAATAAACAAATTCGTGTTTTCTTAATTGTTTATAATTTGAGTTGAAGATACAATTCATTATCAATCTTCAGTTTGTACGCTTTTCTCAACGTGAACATAGATTTATTCAATAGGATTTTGGTGTCTCAAAGATTCTCTGGGTGAAATTGGAACTCTCAGAATGTATTTTGTTAGTTTCCGATCTTGTGTTATGATAACAGTGTGATGTATCCGTTTCCTGTCCTAATCCTAGACTCTCTCTCTCTCTCTCTCTCTCTCTCTCTCTCTCTCTCTCTCTCTCTCTCTCTCTCTCTCTCTCTCTCTCTCATTATACAATCATTTCCTTCTGGATTCAGAAAGCAAAATTCATACATCATTCAAACATTCAAGTAAATGGTTCTCTCTCTCTCTCTCTCTCTCTCTCTCTCTCTCTCTCTCTCTCTCTCTCTCTCTCTCTCTTGGCTAGTCACGGCATACAAGCCACACCTCGTAACCCTTCAATGATGGCGTCACTTACGGTTTTCCGCTAGAGTAAAAAAAAAAAAAAAAAAAAAAAAAAAAAAAAAAAAAAAAAAAAAAACCCGTAATCCTCTTGTGTTTTCAATTCTGCTATCTTGTTTCCTGGACAAACTCGACTTATGGAATTTTCATGTGTACCAGTTTCCGTTTCCTAGTTTTACGTATTACATCTTGTGTTTGCACATCGGGCATAGAGTACAAGCCATGCTTTTATGTTTTGTTTAAAAAGACTGGAATTTCAAGACTACACAAATGTAAGAAATATTTATTTGAAAATTTATTCTAATAGCCAGGCCTTCTCCATCACGAGGCTCAATACTACGCAGTACTCTAGAAGTTTTATTCCAGCTGTGACCAAGTTGTGGAATGATCTTCCTAATCGGGTGGTTGAATCAGTAGAACTTCAAAAGTTCAAAGTCGGATCAAACGCTTTTTTGTTGACCAGGCGGACATGAGTCTTTTTATAGTTTATTTATGACATATTTGTTTTTGATGTTGTTAATAGTTTATATATGACATGTCTGTTTTGACGTTGTTACTTATTTTAGAATGATTTATTGTCAATTTGTTCTCTTCATTTATTTATTTCCTTATTCCCTTTCCTCACTGGGCTATTTTTCCCAGTTGGAGCCCCTGGGCTTATAGTATCTTGCTTTTCCAACTAGGGTTGTAGCTTGGATAGTAATAATAATAATAATAATAATACACGTGCCTTTCTTCTCGCAAAGAGCTCTACCCTCATACCCATTTGCAAAAAAAAAATTCTCTTTTATAAATTTCGCGTATAATTTGGTGCTATGCCGAGCCATTTGCAAGGTCGTCACTTTCCTGGCTAAGATTTCAATTCAGTGGTCATTCAACTCGAAACTGTGAATGTAAGAAGTCAAGAGGACGGTTACAGCGGCCTTATGCCCAACTCCCCACAAAAAAAAAAAAAAAAAAAAAAAAAAAACTATAGTCCATTTCTTTTAGCGAGGCCGATTTGCACCGACTCGCAGCGGTGCCCTTTTAGCTCGGAAAAGTTTCCTGATCGCTGATTGGTTATAATTATCTCGTCCAACCAATCAGCAATCAGAAAACTTTTCCGCTGCGAGTCGGTGCAAATCTGCCTTGCTAAAAGAAATGGACTATAGTTAGATTTTCGTCTAGGTTTTGTGATCATATTTCTTTACCATTTCTAACCAGTTGTCATTTCGTTGGAGAAGGCTTTCAGCAATGAAAGCTAAATTGAAACAGTCTTCATTTTTCCACTAGTTTAGCCATTATTTTAGATCGCAAGTATTAAAAGATGAAATATTAAAACAGAATTATTTTCCAACTAATTAGAAATGTCAGATTAAAAATCTTTCCAATAGATGTAAAACTGTTTTCACAATCATGTTCTTATTCAATCAAAATGGATTACCTATGTGTCATTTACAAAAACATTACTTATTATCTAAGTTATTTAAGTTATGTTTAGCGTTATGAATATCAATTTGGTATAAAACTATAGGGAAATCTTTTCCTTTTTTATATGAGGGGAAACATTTCACCAGAAATCTAAGTAATCATTAAGCCCAATGTTTTTTTTTTTTTTTTTTTTTTATGTATATATATATGTATATATAAATATTGATTCATTTATACCTACTTTTCCATGTGGGTAAATTCGCACATTCTTCTAATAACTTCTTTTTTTTTTTTTTTTTTTTGTTGACCAGGCGGACATGAGTCTTTTTATAGTTTATTTATGACATATCTGTTTTTGATGTTGTTAATAGTTTATATATGACATGTCTGTTTTGACGTTGTTACTTTTCTTTAGAATGATTTATTGTTAATTTGTTCTCTTCATTTATTTATTTCCTTATTTCCTTTCCTCACTGGGCTATTTTTCCCTGTTGGAGCATCTGGGCTTATAGCATCTTGCTTTTCCAACTAGGGTTGTAGCTTGGATAATAATACTAATAATAATAATAATAATAATAATAATAAAAATAATGACATGAATTGTTTTCGCGATATGAATATAATGGACGTTTTCAAGAATGTACCCAAACGACTTTCCTAATACAAAACATTTTATGAGAAGAGTTTGCAGTAAATATCAGAGGAGTATTTTAATTAAAATCTCATTCCACGTGAATCAACAGGAAAAGAAATTATCATATTTACACATCTGTTAAGCAGGATTATTCTGTCTAGGAGGATGAGGCTCTCTCTCTCTCTCTCTCTCTCTCTCTCTCTCTCTCTCTCTCTCTCTCTCTCTCTCTCTCTCTCTCTCTCTCTTTATACATCTTTACAAAGATTTGTAGTCTATATATTGGCTTATCTTAGCTTTTCACATTCGTCTTTTTATTAAACTTATTTAACATAAATAGTTGAATACGCACGCACACACTCACATTTTGAATATATATATATATATATATATATATATATATATATAATATATACTATATATATATATATATATATATATATATATATATATATATATATGTATATATATATGTGTGTATATATATACATATATATATACATATATATATATATATATATATATATATATATATATATATATATATGTATATACAAACATATATATTTATTCAAATAGAAATATATATATATATATATATATATATATATATATATATATATATATATATATATATATATATATACATATATGAAGAATGTGCGACTTAGCCCAGATGGAAAAGTAGGTATAAATGACTCAATATTTGTAAAAATGAAAAAAAAAAAATATTTTGTTTAATGAACACTAAGTAGATTCATCGTGAAATGTTTCCCCCTCATAAAAAAGGGGAAAATATTTTCCATTAGTTTTATAGCGCTAAACATGACTTTAATATTAAATAATAAGTAATGTTTTTGTAAATGATTCATAGCTAATCCATTTTGATTGAATAAGAACATGATTGAGAAAACAGTTTTACTTCTATTGGAAATATTTGTAATCTGACATTTTTAATTAGTTGGAAAATAATTATGATTTAATGTTTCATCTTTTAATTCTTGTGATCTCCTAAAATAATGGCTGAACTGTAAGCATCACTCTCCAGGCACCAACATACAGAAAGATTCTAATTATTTGATCCCCTCAAGCAGAAGGCGACATTGAAAGCTTTTTTAATATTTTTCCCATTTCAGGATTTTTTCTTACATATTTTCCGCTATTCTTCTGTTTTCTAGATTTTGCGTATTTCCTCATAAAGTGAGGATAATTTCATTGTATTTTAATTTTTCCCATAGTGATAGGATCACCTTTATCGAAAATCTTGTATCATTTATAGTCTCCTTAGACATTAAAATTATCAGCTGTCATTTTTCAATACATATCTTTCTTCGTGGCTGAGTGGTATGGTCACTGGCATACAGGTATCCTGGACCAGGGTTCAAATCCCGGCCGGTCTGATACTATAGTCTTTGGGTGATTCCGCCTGGGGCTCTGATCCCGAGGTCGTTAAGAGAATCCAGACTTTAATGTATTAATATATATGGCTTATTTGAAATATCCTCGTCTTATGTATGTCTGTGTTTAAAGCTATCGATTTCTTATTTGGAAGTTCACCATAACCAGCTACTTAGAAATTTCGACATCACGTCGTCATTTATGACTAACTCTAAATATAACCAGGTTTATATGCTGGTTTATTTGTGATAAATTAGGACGCTTTTAGGGTTGTTGTGGCCTGATTGGTAACGTCTCTGTCTGGTGTTTGCCAGACCGGGGTTCGAGTCCCGCTCAGACTCGTTAGTGCCATTAGTGTCTGCAACCTTACCATCCTTGTGAGCTAAGGTTGGGGGGTTTGGGGGAGCCTATAGGTCTATCTGCTGAGCCATCAGTAGCCACTGCCTGGTCCTCCCTGGTCTTAGCTTGGGTGGAGAGGAGGCTTGGGTGGAGAGGAGGCTTGGGCGCTGATCATATAATATATGGTCAGTCTCTAGGGCATTGGCCTGATTGCTAGGGCAATGTCACTGTCCCTTGCCTCTGCCATTCATGAGCGACCTTTAAACCTTTAAACCTTTAAAGGTTTCAAGTCCACTGTTTGCATTGTCATCCATCGATATAAAAAGGATCCATATACACGTGTGTCTTATTTCATCATCAAATGTATTTATCTAGGCTTAAGATTCATTATCAGATACTATTTTGTCTATGTAGGGTAAGGTGAATATCATTATCATTCTTCTTTCCTTGTTTTTGTAACAATTATTATTATTATTATTATTATTATTATTATTATTATTATTATTATTATTATTATTATTATCAGCTATGCTACCCAAGTTGGCAAAGCAGGGTGCTATGAGGCCTAGGACTCCAACAAAGAAAAAATAGCACAATTAGGAAAGGAAATAAAGAAATGAATAAACTATGTACGACAATTGATAGATAAGAAATGTAAAATATACTAAGGTCAGTAACGACGTTAAAATAGATTTGCCATAAATAAACTATGAAGAGATACTTGTATTAACCCGTTCAACAAGTTGCCCTCTATATTTTTCCTGCTTATATACCTATAGTCCATTTCTTTTATCGAGGCAGATTTGCACCGACTCGCACCGGTGCCCGTTTAGCTCGGAAAAGTTTCCTGATCGCTGATTGGTTAGAATTATCTCGTCCAACCAATCAGCGATCAGGAAACTTTTCCGAGCTAAATGAATGAATGATTTAAAGTTTTCAGGCATCCTGACATCTAAGGTGTACTAAAAGGGCACCGCTGCGAGTCGGTGCAAATCTGCATCGCTAAAAGAAATTGACTATAGTTTGTATCGTGTAATTAAAACACTGCAATTCTTATGATCTACAATATTATGGGTGTTGCACCATTTACGGGCGTATGTAGCTTTTCATAGAGTGTTTTATTCCTTTGATTTTTAGTTTCCAGTTCCAACGTAGTAACTTTTCTCTTCATTTTTGCAATATGTTTTTATCTTGGTGTCTTGTCCTTGATATTGTCTAAGGTATTCTCTTTATAATGGTCTGGGACATTTACTATCATGATATTTGTGATTTTTACCTTTTCCTTTTCATTAGCATATATATATATATATATATATATATATATATATGTGTGTGTGTGTGTGTGTATATATATACATATATATATATATACATATATATATATACATATATATATATATATATATATATATATATATATATATATATGTATATATACATGTGTGTATATGTATATATATATATATATATACATATATATATATATATATATATGTATACATATACATATATATATATATATATATATATATGTATACATATATATATATATATATATATATATATATATATATATATTTACTTCATTTTCTTCACGATCTTATGTTTTGTAGATTACAATCATTGGCATATATTGCCCGCAATGTAACCATCTTCCGTTTTTTTTTTTTTTTTTTTTTTTTTTTTCAGCGTAATTTCATGAATCACAGACAATGTCTTTTTTTTCTCATACCTTTTGCATTAAGGTTGGTTGATTTTGGAATAAAAATATTTCCTATTGCTTAGTTTTAATTTTTATGGTGATTTTATCCATTAATTTTGGAGGAATATTTCCTTGTTTTTCACATAACTTTCATAATCTCCTTTATTTGGATAAACTTGCCTTTTAAATTTTCCCCATGGTATACTTGTGGTAAATATTCATTAAAATTTAAAATGATTTAATTTAAAAGTATAAGAAATACGCCATGATTATACTCCTTTCAACATGAAAATGTAAGCTAACATAATGTGTTAACGAGGTACATTTGTATATTCAGTAGCAGAGCAAGTAATGTGGCAGTAGTAATATTATGTGAATAACTGAAATAATAATACCAATTCTTTAATATCGCAAGAGGGTCTGCCCCTCTCTTTTGTTCTTCTCCTGTACTTCTCTTTCTCCCTATTTCCTTAATCTTTCCCATTCCGAGTACCTGTCTTTGAGCTATAAAGTGGATTGTATCCAGGGGTACTCTTCCTTTCCCCATTTTCCCCACTTCCCTATTATTATTATTATTATTATTATTATTATTATTATTATTATTATTAGTGCACTAGAGAAATTCACATGAAAAAAAAAATATATATGCTTGAAATAACATCAAAATTATTAAGTAATTTACCTGGAACAAATAAACAAACATCATCAATGCCATAATTAATGAACATCTCAACTAATTTAGAACTTCCCTGTCGTGACCTTGAAGGTTGCTAGCTTATGAATCCCCTCATAGAAATTAATGTCCGTCGTTAAGTCAGTTTCAATATCGAAACATGGAAAGAAGCCTTGACTGCCTCTTGGTACATCTCAATCAGTTCTTTTTATAAGCTGTGCTTGCGAAACTCATATATAATTAACGACAAGGTTACTGCTATTAAAAAATAGAATTCTGTGAAAAAGGATCTAAAACGCTAATTTGGATGTATCCTGTGATAGCGTCACGGGTTCACAACATTCCATAGCCCACCCCCCCCCCCCCCCACCCCCACCCCCCCCACCCCCCACCCCCGCACCCATTAGTGGCACTAATGATTTTACGTTGAACAGGCCAACGTAAGTTTCTTTTTATAGTTTATATAAGGTAGATTTTAATGTTGCTACTGTTCTAAAAGTGTTTTATTTTAGTTGTTCATTACTTCTCTTGCAGTATATTTATTTCCTTGTTTTCTTTCCTCACTGGGCTCTTTTTTTTCCTTGATGGAGCCCTTGGTTTTATGCCATCATGCTTTTCCCACTACAGTTGTAGCTCAGCTAATAATAATAATAATAATAATAATAATAATAATAATAATAATAATAGTTTAATTATCTCCTCGTTTTCTTTCCTCACTGGGCTCTTTTTTTCCCTGATGGACCCCTTGGTTTTATGCCATCATGCTTTTCCCACTACAGTTGTAGCTCAGCTAATAATAATAATAATAATAATAATAATAATAGTTTAATTATCTCCTCATTTTCTTTCCTCACTGGGCTCTTTTTTTCCCTGATGGAGCCCTTGGTTTTATGCCACCATGCTTTTCCCACTACAGTTGTAGCTCAGCTAATAATAATAATAATAATAATAATAATAATAATAATAATAATAATAATAATAGTAGTTTATTTATCTCCTCGTTTTCTTTCCTCACTGGGCTCTTTTTTTTCCCTGATGGAGCCCTTGGTTTTATGCCACCATGCTTTTCCCACTACAGTTGTAGCTCAGCTAATAATAATAATAATAATAATAATAATAATAATAATAATAGTTTATTTATCTCCTCGTTTTCTTTCCTCACTGGGCTCTTTTTTTTCCCTGATGGAGCCCTTGGTTTTATGCCATCATGCTTTTCCCACTACAGTTTTAGCTCATCTAATAATAATAATAATAATAATAATAATAATAATAATAATGATAATAATAATAATAATATTAATAATAGTTTATTTATCTCATCGTTTTCTTTCCTCACTGGGCTCTTTTTTTCCCCTGATGGAGCCCTTGGCTTTATGCCATCATGCTTTTCCTACTACAGTTGTAGCTCAGCTAATAATAATAATAATAATAATAATAATAATAATAGTTTATTTATCTCCTCGTTTTCTTTCCTCACTGGGCTCTTTTTTTCCCTGATGGAGCCCTTGGTTTCATGCCATCCTGCTTTTCCCACTACAGTTGTAGCTCAGCTAATAATAATAATAATAATAATAATAATAATAATAATAATAATTATTATTATTATTATTATTATTATTATTATTATTATTATTACGCGCTGCAGGACCATCACTAACGTAATCCGTCGCTGACATATAGAAGATATAGAAATTCATATAAAAATACGGAGACATGATAGTACCTGCTCTGGTGTCAAAGTAGCTCTGAGTCGGGTGTTGGATATTTTTTGGATTTCGGCTGGTACTGCTAGTGTGCCACAGCCCACCCTCCCACATTATCCACCACAGATGAAGCTTCATAATGCTGAATCCCCTACTGCTGCTACCTCCGCGGTCATCTAAGGCATCGGAGGAAGCAGCAGGGCCTACCGGAACTGCGTCACAATCGCTCGCCATTCATTCCTATTTCTAGCACGCTCTCTTGCCTCTCTCACATCTATCCTCCTATCACCCAGAGCTTTCTTCACTCCATCCATCCACCCAAACCTTGGCCTTCCTCTTGTAATGAAACGATATAAATAAAAACATACTTGTGACGTAACAAAGGGGTTGTAATGTTTGCTAACTATACAGGCATAGCTCGACGATACTAAAGAGCTGAGCTATTGAAGAGGATGGTGTAAGGGATGAAAAACATAATTAGACGTGAAATTATTTAGTGAATATGAATAAGAATAGGGTTACGATGGTTAAGGGAATCTTTGAAACTGAGACATATAATTATGGATGGTGGAAGAATATAAGTAGCTGATTTATATGGATGCCCAAAAGGAAGTCCATATACCAAGGCACTTCCCCCAATTTTGGGGGGTTGCCGACATCAACAAATGAAACAAAACAAAAAAGGGGACCTCTACTCTCTACGTTCCTCCCAGCCTGACAAGGGACTCAACCGAGTTCAGCTGGTACTGCTAGGGTGCCACAGCCCACCCTCCCCCGTTATCCACCACAGTTGAAGCTTCATAATGCTGAATCCCCTACTGCTGCTACCTCCGCGGTCATCTAAGGCACCGGAGGAAGTATAAAGTAGAATGGTAGGATGAGGTAAAACAAAACTTTAAGAATAGCCAAGAGGTAAAGCAAAGAAGCCAGCAGGATACTTAAAAGACATTGAAAGAGATGAACATTGACTATGAAAGCAAAAATTGAACCATTGAAAGAGCAAGAGAGGTTGATAGAGACTAGACTTAGCAATCACTTCAGATATTCTTTCACACAACCTGTTGCTTTACTTATTCCACCTACTTTGTGACTTGAATTCACCATTATCCGTTACATTTATTACTACTATAAAAAAAATCAAGAGTTTAATTCCTCTAATGCCAACATATGTTTTCATATCTGGTCTTATGATTTTCCCTTTATCATTGTAACTTTACTCTTTCTAACATTCACTTTCAACTTTCTCCTCTTTCAACGATTTTAAAACTTTTTCATTAGTCTATGCAGTTTTTTACCACTATCCTTAATCAGTCCTGAATTATCTGCAGGTATTTCCCTCTCCATTCACAACCCACTTTTGCATTTATATCCTATGTCTTTTCCCTGTCCTCTCATATGCTTCCATCCTTGCTTCAGACCCTCTTTTACACCAAAGGAACCATTCTTGCATGTACAACACATGTCCTATCAGAATCCTTGTAAGAAAATGGCTTCTGTAATTTACATCCTAAGCAGCCACTACATTTCATGGAATCTCCATTATAAGGCTTTCTATGTCTATATGTTGCGACCCATCTCAGAATCTGTACCGTGTTGGAATATTCTCATTTGGCGCTGCGCAATGTGAAGATTCCCAGATCGCGCGACCAAGTTGGAATCGTATTTTGGTTGCTGTTGAGTGAAACAGATTCACGTAAATACGCCGACTGACTCCCTTGTATGGCAATAGGTGTGTTAGCAGTATTAGGTTCTATGGGGTAATCTCCTCGTCGTATATGCAGTGATCTGGCCATTATGTAAAGTCAGGTCATTGTGTGTGTTTATATACTGTATGCAACATAAAGTTTTTCCATTTTTCCCTCAAACTTCTCTCATTTCTGTTTCATAAGGAACGCTTGATCACGTCCCACTTTGTTTAAACCTTTTCAAAATTCTGCCTTAACCTTCCCTGGTATACTTAGTAATATTATGATGCTATACTTCTAACTTCCATCTCTATTACTTATACACTTACAGAAATTAACAGCTATTCTTTAACTAAATCTTGTTGAACATTTGCCCCGTCCAAGAGATATTTAAGGTACCCTGACACTTGCACGAATTTGTGGCACGCATTGTGACGACTGGAGTCGTGAACTAGCGTGAACTTGTCGTGAACTGGAGTGAACTTGTCGTGAACCTGTCGTGACATCGTGGCATGTCGTGACGAGAATTTTGTTCGTGAACTCGTCGGGACGATGCGGGAAGTGCGCAAATTATGCTAAAACTATGCATGAACTCGTCGTGAACTCGCCGTGCCAGTTCGTGTCAATGTGGACAGGTGAGCTGTGATTCTGAGGTAATTTTTTTTTTTTTTATTTTCCAGTTCGTGCCACAAAATGTCACGACTTGCCACGACAAATTCGTGGCAAAAAGTCGTGCAAGTGTCAGCCTGGCATTAAACACTCTGGTCAGATATATGATCACATTTCCATGTCACCCCATTTTACTTTTAATCCAATCAGCCCCAGTATCTTCCCATTCGACAACCATAGATATTTTCCATACATCCTTAACAATCAACAATCAAGGATTCTGAACTTAATCTTTACCCTACGCATTCTTGCATCATTCGGATTGGTCTCTTTTATATACTCTGCATTTAACAAATATTAAAGTTATACACTCCATTGACATGGGGTTTGCATTTACATCCTGTATTCTAAAATACATTTGTTCGTTATCTTTTCTCTTTACGTTCTTCTTCTTCTTCTTCTTCTTCTTCTTCTTCTTTGTCTACATCTTTTCCCACTTCTATGTGGGGTCGATGTTTCTGGTCAGCTTTCTCCATTTACCTCTGTCCCACACTTCATCACCGGTTAATCCCTTTGATCAAAGGTCATCCTTGATACAGTCCATTCACCTTCGCTTTGGTCTCCCTCTCCTTCTCCTTCTCCTTCCCTGTACCTCCATTTCCATCACTCTCCTCCCAATATACTGTTCATCTCTTCTCATGACATGACCATACCACCTCAGTCTACTTTCTTGGATCTTATCTGATAGTTTTCTAACTCCTGTGGTACCCCTAATTACCTCATTCGGTATCTTATCTCTTCTTCTCACCCCACACATCCATCTTAACATTCTCATCTCTGCCACATCCATCTTCTTCTCTTCTGTCTTCTTTATTGCCCATGTCTCCGCTCCATGCATCATTGCCGGTCTCACAACTGTCCTGTGTACTTTACCGTTCAACTTAACCCCTATTTTCCTGTCGCATAGTACTCCACGCACTTTTTTCCAATTCTTCCATCCTGCTTGTATTCTGTGGTTTATTTCTGGCCCCAGATCACCATCCTCTGCAACTGTTGATCCTAAATTCCTGAAATTTTCAACTCTTTTCAGTCTCTCTCCTTGTAAACTAACTTCCCCATTCTCGCCATTTTTCAATCTCAAATACTCTGTCTGTTTCCTGCTGATCTTCAATCCTCTATTTTCCATTTCTTTTCTCCACTCCTCCAGTTTCATCAGACAAAAAAGTCAGCTTCGCCTCTAACGTACACTCTGAATTAAGCCAAGATGACAATTTTATATCACTTAAAATTTTCTTTCCATTTTTTTCTATACACTGTTAAAAATGCCGTAATTTTAATCGGAAATTCTCCTTAAAAATACACTGCGTTCCGCTGTATTTCAGTAAAATAAAGGCGACCGTAATTTCACCATACTTAGTTCTGATATTTTACGGGTTGGTGACCGTAATATCACTACGTCAATATATCCGTTTTTCAAAGGGTAAAAATCCTGGAACAAATGTTGCCAGGCATTTACCATTTTTTAAGGCCAATTTTAACAATGTTCCATACCTTTTCCTTCTTTTCTCTTTGACATTTACATTCGTTCTCTTGTATATGACTACATGATAATTTATTCTATCATGTAACTACATCCCAGTCTCCTTTTTCATTCACTAACCCTTTAATCCGGTGTGACGGTCTGAACGATTCCCCGGTCTCAGAATTCTCCTTGATAATCTGCGCATGCGCGAACATTACCGTTTGCCAGTGCATACAAGATTGATGTTTTATTTTCCTGTAATGTTAGCGTGCGCAGCTCAACATTACCGCTTGCCAGTACATACGAGCTTGATGTTATATTTTCATGCGAGCGAAGCGAGCTAATGGCGGAAAAGAACCATTATACAATGTCAAGGAGAATTCTGAGACCGGGGGATCGTTCAGACCGTCACACCGGACCGCTTTCTTATCTTCCGATACTAGCAAACACTCCCTACGGTATCTGTTATCCTACCTTTTGAATTTGCATACTCCACATAAAAGTACGTCCACTGCAGTCTTTACCTTTGCCGTTTTTGCATCCATCTTCTTCAATGATCTTCACTTCCCTCTTTATCAAATTCACTTGTCGTAATTGCACTTGTATTATTATTTCTATTATTACTTGCTAAGCTACAGCCCTAGTTGGAAAAGCAGGATGCTATAAGCCCAGTGGCCCAACAGGGAAAATAGCCCAGTGAGGAAAGAAAACAAGGAAAAATTAGATATTTTAAGAACATGGTATAAATATTTCCTATATAACTATAAACGCTTTAACAAAACAATAGGAAGAGTTATTAGATAGAATAGTGTAACTGAGTGTAACCTCAAGCAAGAGAACTCTAACCGAAGTCAGTGGAAGACCATAGTACGAAGGCTATGGCACTACACAAGAATAGAGAACAACGGTTTGATTTTGGATTGTCCTTCTGCTAGAAAAGCTGCTTACCATAGCTTAAAGAGACTCTTCTACCCTTACCAAGAGGAAAGTAGCCACTGAGCTATTAAAGTGCAGTAGTTAACCCCTTAGGTGAAGAAGAATTGTTTTGTAATCTCAGTGTTGTCAGGTGTATGAGGACAGAGTTGAATCTGTAAATAACAAGCCAGACTATTCGGTGTATGTGTAGGCAAAGGGAAAGTGAAACGTAACGAGAGAGAAGGATCCAATGTAGTACTATCTGGCTAGTTAAAGAACACCATAACTTATTTAATCTTTCCTTTCCATCTAAACTCCTATCACAGTATATTCAAGTACATTATTGCCAGCAATACCTCTTCCACATTTCCTTCACTATTACATCCATCCTCTTGTTTTTCCATCAACTGTACAATATACTAACACATAATATTGTTAACAGGCTATCCCTTGCCAATTTCTCTTTTCAAACGATTCAAGCGTTTGAAATTATTCTTATTGAAATTATTCTTATTATCAAAATTATTCTTATCATTAGAATTATTAAAGACTCTCTGATTCTTACTTACTTCAAGAACTTCATACATTCCAGCTAGACCATCAATTTAATGTTACCTAACTTTATACTTGAATCCTACAACATTGCAACCCTTTCCCGTTTTCCAAACTCAACTCTGTCTTTTATAGTGTTTTCCATTCCAGAACCAAACAGTACAATATATTCTTCTATCGCAGTTATCTCTCCTATTAAACCCCACCATACCCACATATTCCTTGGAATGATATCTTTTATTCATTGGCGGTTCCTGCAGTGCTACCCGTTCCGTAACACTGCCAGGTTCAGGTTCAGGTTCAGGTTGAGGCTTTGCCTTTGCAACGGCGCCTCTGTGCCTCTCTTAGGCACTGCAGACAATGTCACTTTTCCCCTATCATGATCCCTTTTAAGCAAAATCTAGTTTCTTTGGTCTTTTCTATTAGAGCTGCTATTTTGAGATAACAAGATTCTTTCACTCTACATTATCTTTTCTATTCCGCGGTGCATTATTCTCTGTAAAATTCTCAAATATGTAGTTTTTCAAAGTCAACTTCCCATCTTCGCCTATATGATAAAGAGCTAGAGTCCATTTCTTTTAGCGATGCATATTTGCACCGACTCGCGGCGGTGCCCTTTTAGCTCGGAAAAGTTTCCTGATCGCTGATTGGTTAGAATTATCTTGTCCAACCAATCAGTGATCCGGAAACTTTTCCGAGCTAATAAGGCACCGCCGCGAGTCGGTGCAAATATGCATCGCTAAAAGAAATGGACTAGTATCTGGTTGTATATAGACGGTATCTCCCCATACCTCAGGTAGAGGGGAGAGGAAGTAGTCATACCGTGGTGAGAGCGAGATTCGGAATCAACAACTGCCGTGTTACAGTCAGGAAAGGGGGAAGGTGTGGGAAGGGTTGAATCTAAGCTTGCATATCAATCTAAACATTTAGCAATCATTTTGACGGGCTTCATACACTAGTGTATACACACACCCACACACACCCACACACACACACACACACACACATATATATATATATATATATATACATTTATGCATATAGATATATAGATATATGTAAATATATATGTATATATGTATATATATATATATATATATATATATATATATATATATATTTGAATATATATATATATATATATATATATATATATGTATATATATATATATATATATATATATATATATTTAAATATATATATATATATATATATATATATATATATATTCCTTGAAATTATCTAGAATCTAGATTGATGAATCCATCTAATTAAGTCAACTTGACCACTGTTTTTATCACTTAAAATGTAACTACCAATTCTTTGGCGATTAAATTGATTTTGTTTTTTTTCACAGTTGTTGATGTTAATGTTATTTATGACCCTATGAGGTCATGAATAATAATATTAACTCAACAAGTGGACATTCTTTTCTACATGGAAACTTACATTTCGTCTGTTGTCTCCCTTTCTATGTCTAAGTTATCTGATGTTGGCGAGTCCCCATTCTTATGGCCATTTCTGTGTTCTCTGCTATTTCACTCATTCTCTTCCTTATCCCATCTTATATCTTTTGTAATCCACTGTTTTTGTGAATACGTTTATTTACTTGTTTACCAACAGCTTTTTATTTACTTATTCGTATACTCACTCGTTTCCTTACTCATTTGCTTAATAATAATAATAATAATAATAATAATAATAATAATAATAATAATAATAATAATAATAATTTATTTCCAAATAAATACATTGGGTATTATACATTATTCATAAAGCAATATATAGAATAGTGATTACTGATATTGTGATTACATTAAAATTTAACATTTACATGAGAAATGCTTCCATATAAATCTTTTGACTACCAACTAAAATACATTTGGTCCACTACTTGCATTAGTATGACTTTAAGGTAGAAAAATATAACTTAAAATGGTAAAACTCGTTAAAATTCTATACTGTGTGCAAAATTACAGTAGACCCCATAATAATGTACCAATGCCACCAAGGTTATAGGTAATATAAACATAAAGTTATAATGGCATCTCTGGATGCTTTACAGTTGATGCGGGCTATGTCAGGGTGTTGCTGTCATAGTGGGCAGGGTTGCCAGGTCTTCCAAATGAGAAAAGGCCAACGTCTGATCAACTGCAGCTTTAAAAGGCCAACCTAATAGTAGAAAAAGGCCGAAAATATAACATT
This sequence comes from Palaemon carinicauda, assembly GCF_036898095.1. NCBI lineage: Eukaryota > Metazoa > Arthropoda > Malacostraca > Decapoda > Palaemonidae > Palaemon > Palaemon carinicauda. The sequence goes on along the minus strand of NC_090725.1, from coordinate 4,151,608 downwards.
TAAGGTTAACCAATTTCAAAAAGGCCAAATTTAGGTATCTAGCACAACAAATACCAAATTTGGCATTTTTTGGCCCGAAAAAGGCCAACCTGGCAACTTTGGGACATGGCTTGTGTTTGTCGGGCTTTTTCTTTTATCTTCCAAGTATATGGCAAGTCTTGGGAGACGGAGTTTGTTGGTCAGAAAAAGACCCCTTAATTTTATGCCCACTTTTTTTAATATGGCAGCTCCTTCAACATTAAATCTTTATTATTATTATTATTATTATTATTATTATTATTATTATTATTATTATTATTATTATTATTATTATTATTATTATTAAGTATATGGCAAGTCTTGGGAGACGGAGTTTGTTGATCAGAAAAAGACTCCTTAATTCTATGCCCACTTTTTTTAATATGGAAGCTCCTTCAACATTAAATCTTTATTATTATTATTATTATTATTATTATTATTATTATTATTATTATTATTATCATTATTATTCTTCTTCTATGCCCACTTTTTTAATATGGCAGCTCCTTCAACATTAAATCTTTATCATTATTATTATTATTATTATTATTATTATCATTATTATTATTATTATTATTATTATTATTATTATTATTATTACTTTCTAAGCTACAACACTAATTAGGAAAGCAGGATGCTATAAGCCAAAGGGCTCCAACAGGGAAAAATAGTCCAGTGAGGAAAGGAAATAAGGAAAAACTTCAAGAGAAGTTTAAGAACATTAATAATATTAAACTCAATCTACCATATATAAACTATAAAAAGCTTTGAAAATTAGTTTGATTATTGGAGTTATTTCTTGGTCAGGATAAAGGGGGTTGGCTGTGGCTTTACCTTCCTTTACGTCAAACGTCCCGAAGTTGGGACACCTTTAACCCTTTCACCCCAAAAGGACGTCCCGGTACGTTCTTGCAAAACACTGTTAATTATATATTTTTACATATTTTTGATAATTTTATGAGAAACTTCAGGCCTTTTCCAAAAGAATGAGACCAACCTGACCTCTCTAGGACAAAAATTAAGCCTGTTAGAGCAATTTCAAAAAATATATATAGCAAAATGTGCTCTTACATGTTTTTACATATTTTTGATAATTTTATGAGAAACTTCAGGCCTTTTCCAAAAGAATGAGACCAACCTGACCTCTCTAGGACAAAAATTAAGCCTGTTAGAGCAATTTAAAAACAAATATATAGCAAAATGTGCTCGAAATTTATTATAGTGGGGGTAAAAGGTTTAATCATCGTAAGTGCGAGTGGTTCTATCGATGTTGCAAGCATGCTGATACCGATTGCCTTTTATATATTCATCTGCTTTATTGTGCTCTCTGGGAAAACCTGCATAAAAAACTTACTGGACTTTTGCTTGTTGCATATAAATCTGTGCATAATATGAATTAGATGATGATTCAGTATTTGCTTTCATTTTATTTCTTTAACATATATTATTATTATTATTACTATCCAAGCTACAACCCTAGTTGGAAAAGCGAGATGCTATAAGCCCAGGGGCCCCAATAGGGAAAAATGGCCCAGTGAGGAAAGGAAATAAGGAAATAAATAAATGAAGAGAACAAATTAACAATAAATCATTCTAAAAAAGGCAACGACGTCAAAACAGATATGTCATATATAAACTGTTAACAACGTCAAAAACAAATATGTCATATATAAACTATTAACAACGTCAAAAACAAATATGTCATATATAAACCATTAACAACGTCAAAAACAAATATGTCATATATAAACCATTAACAACGTCAAAAACAAATATGTCATATATAAACCATTAACAACGTCAAAAACAAATATGTCATATATAAACCATTAACAACGTCAAAAACAAATATGTCATATATAAACTATTAACAACGTCAAAAACAAATATGTCATATATAAACTATTAACAACGTCAAAAACAAATATGTCATATATATTTTGTTTTTGCTACATAATCTTAAAGGCATTTTGAAATGGAGAGTCAAAGGTCTAGTTACATCTCATTGTCTAAAAGACACCATCGTTTAGGGGTTTTTTTTCGTTTCTCTTGAGTACGTGCTTTCATTTGATCTTATTGTAAGTTTATGTCTCATTGAGGATACATAGATCACTTCTGATTTAATTCACACATTTCAAGTGTCTTTTTCTATTTCATGAGGTTTTAAATATCCATGCTCTACATATCCCTTTCTGGGTGGGGATACCTTAACGTGATGAAAGGGTTTGTGAATCGCCATGATCAGCAAAATTGTACTATAGTCCATTTTTTTTAGCAAGGCCTATTTGCACCGACTCGCAGCGGTGCCCTTTTAGCTCGGAAAAGTTTCCTGATCGCTGATTGGTTGGACAAGATAATTCTAACCAATCAGCGATCAGGAAACTTTTCCGAGCTAAAAGGGTGCCCTTTTAGCTCAGAAAAGTTTCCTGGTCGCTGATTGGTTGGACAAGATAATTCTAACCAATCAGCGATCAGGAAACTTTTCCGAGCTAAAAGGGCACCGCTGCGAGTCGGTGCATATCTGCCTCGTTAAAAGAAATGGACTATAGTCAGGGCCACCCATACTGGGTTGGTTTGCTGTGAGCAGTCAGTCGAAATCTAAAGTCTCCCACCATCACCAATCCGTAGTGGCCAGCGTGGTGATGAAAATGGCCAAACCCCATACATGAATAAGGACAAGTCTGAGTCTTTTTGTCTTGCAGCGGACTAGAAACAGCTACATTTGTTCGTGTTGTTGTTGTTGTTGTTGTTGCTCTACATACAAGATTTTCTTCACGTTATATCTGAATATTTTATGCTTGTCATTTATTGTTATTGGTAGAAGTAATGAGCACGCACTGTATATGTTTTGTTCTTACATGCACAGAAAAAAATTAGATGTTTGGTAGGTCAGCAAGACGTAGAATTTGAAATTGTGGTTCATCTACTCATTTATCACATATCAGCTCCTACTTAACATCTTTATCTTAAGTACTCCGGAGAGACCACCGTTTTCTTTATTTAAAACATCCGGAGAGACCTCCGTTTTCTTTATGTAAAAAAAATAAGAAATAAATTATGAAATTAAGACGAAAAATAGCACCTTCCAATTGCACGTTCATCCCTCGAGATTTGTGATCCAGAGTTGTCTGTATAAGAATAATATCAAATATTTTTCTAAAGCAAGAATCTGTTGATAGGAAAATACTGTAGTTACAAATATAACTATCAGTCTAAGGGAGATAAAATTTCAAGGAATTGTCCATTCGGAAGACATTAGTAGTAATTTGTAAACATGAAATCAATTCAGACACACACACACACACACACACATATATATATATATATATATATATATATATATATATATATATATATATATATATATATACATATATATATATATATATATATATACATATATATATATATATATATATATATATATATATATATATATATATATATATATATATATATACAGTATATATATACAATATATATATATATATATATATATATATATATATATATATATATATATATATATATATATATATATATATATATATATGTATATGCGGTTCAAAGGAAACAAACGTCGTAAAAATTTCGAAAATGGATTTCTGTGCAGTGGAAAGTGTTAACCTATTTGGGAAGATAGGAAGTATAAGAAAATGAAAAAGAGACATCTCAGAGTAATCTAAGTTACTGGGAGAAAGGATCAGTAATTAAGTTAAGATGAAAGACGAATCTTCTCATATCCAGATAAACTCTTTTACCCTCACTTTAAGGTTAAATTTCGAGCACATTTTGCTATATAATTTTTTTTAAATTGCTCTAACAGGCTTAATGTTTGTCCTAGAGAGGTCAGGTTGGTCTCATTCTTTTCCAAAATGCCTGAAGTTTCTCAGTTAATTATCAAAAATATGTAAAAATATGTAATTAACAGTGTTTTGCAAGAACGTACCGGGACATCCTTTGGGGGTGAAAGGGTTAAGAACATTGAGTATTCTATCTCACTTTTGAACAATTGTTGTTGTTTGTGCAGACTACACGAATTTCCCCGTGACCCATCTTTAAACTTTTTTGATGTGTTTGTAGGCTTAAATTTCTTGTATATCACACACCATAGACCGTTAGCAATATGGGCACATGGAGATGACGAAGGTTTCTCCGATGTCAAATGCATCTAGTAGTGTTATCTCTGTGTTTCAGTATTTCCATAGATTTTTATTTGAAAAGTTGGTAGCTCTTTGAGGAAATTATTCAACATTCCTGGGATTGTTGTCTGTTCGAAAAGCTATTTACATAACAAGCGTGATACGGGTTATTTTCAAAACATTCGTGGGACTAGCAACCATATAGAGCAGTGGTTCCCAACCTGGGGGAAATTTCCCCCTAGGGGAAAATTTCCTCCTAGGGGGAAATTTGAAGCTTCCAGGGGGGAAATAATTACACTACCTACTAACTAAAACAAGCGGAAAATGTCCACATAGTACGTGCGGCAATTTGTTGTTAGCCATTCAATCGTGATATGATCATATCATTTCTCACTGACATGATATTCAAGGGGAGAATTGGAATATCATGCCCATTTCTGAGGCAGGCGAGTGGGCAAGAGGGCTGGGCAGGGCGTGAAGGGGGAAATCTGGATGATTGAACTGGGTGCAGGGGGGAAATGACAGAAAAAAGGTTGGGAACCACTGATATAGAGTCTTGTCACAAATACAAAAGTAGGTAATCATTGTTGATCGATAGTTTCATACAAATTCCAAGTCAATATTAGTTAAATTTAAACAATTTGTTAATGTCCATTACGATATCTATAGACCAATCGACTTTCATCCATAGGCATTTAGCTGACTTCAGTAAGTAGTTCATATTTATTCAACATTTACAGTGAGGATATATTCTGGCCGGAAATTTCCAGCTATAGCTAAGTTTAGCTAAATCATCTCTCTCTCTCTCTCTCTCTCTCTCTCTCTCTCTCTCTCTCTCTCTCTCTCTCTCTCTCTCTCTCTCTCAAAAGCAGCTCTCCACTGACCAACTTCTAAGTTTTATTGCATTGTTTATTCTGTTTATTCAATGCTTATATTTCTGCATTTAAATTCATATTCTTGGTAAACTGTCTCTCTCTCTCTCTCTCTCTCTCTCTCTCTCTCTCTCTCTCTCTCTCTCTCTCTCTCTCTCTCTCACAAAAGCAGCCCTCCACTGACCAACTTCTAAGTTTTATTGCATTGTTTATTCTGTTTATTCAATGCTTATATTTCTGCATTTAAATTTATATTCTTGGTGAACTCTCTCTCTCTCTCTCTCTCTCTCTCTCTCTCTCTCTCTCTCTCTCTCTCTCTCTCTCTCTCTCTCTCGTTAAGAAAACGTATACCACATCCACAAATGCAGGAATTCATATCTCATAAAACTTTTCAAAAACGGACAGATTCGAAATCGAAAACTAGAACGAAGTCTTCAAATGATCATGAATGTTTGTGTCAATGCGGCCATTGGAAAAGTCTCCTGGAACGACCTCAGCGGGCCCGGTGGCCTTTGTGACTGCTCTTTCAGGAGAGGCGCCTTTATGCGATGCTCCATTCATCTGACCTGACTCTGGCTTCCCCTTCTGGTCCCAGGGTGTCCTCGGCCCTTGCAAGAGACCCCTTTTTCTTTTATCGTTTGATGTTGCCTTTCCCGTGCGAAATCCGGGTTTGCAGCAAGTTGCTGAGGGTAAAGTGCAAAGTGATCGTCCGAATTCAATCAGTCTTTGTTCTTGGGTTTACTGTTTCTGAAACTCGCGATTTTATTTTTGACGTTGATAGTAACCTACTCGCACATGCACTTGGCCATTTCTTTTCCTTAAATGATGTTAGAATATACTCTACTTAGCTTTCTTTCTTATCCATGTTGCTCATTTCTTTCTCTAGCTTATGTTCTAAGGCTTAAGTAAGACTATAAGTTTCTGATGCTTAAGTTAATACTGGTAGGACCATCTGAGTAAATACTTTGTTTTTTTAGAGAAAGTGGCATTTTACCTTTCATAATCTCATTTTGTTTACAAAAAGCTCTCCATCTAATGCGTTTCCCTCTTTTAATTTCGGGGAAACACTTACTGTCTGTTCTTTTCATTAACAATCTCTAGAGGTTCGACCACAACCCCTATTTGTTGTTTCTGCATTTTCATTGAACATATCTTAGTTTTACTCATATTCATTTTCATTTCTACGTTCCTGCTCTCTTTAAACAAATTTTCTATCATCTTTTGCAATTCTTCCCATGGTTCACTAGATAGAACTATGTCACCTGCAAATCTTAAGTTGTTAAGGTTTTTTTCTAATAATGTCAATTCTTACATTCCCTCAATCTAAATTTTTAAAGACTTCTTCTAGGCACGCTGTGGATAATTTAGCGGAGATTGGGCCTCCCTGTCTAATTCCTTTTCAGTCAGAATTTTCTTGCAAACTTCATGTAGTTTTAGTATTGTTATACTTCCTGCTGCTTCCTCCGGTGCCTTAGATGACCGCGGAGGTAGCAGCAGTAGGGGATTCAGCATTATGAAGCTTCATCTGTGGTGGATAACGGGGGAGGGTGGGCTGTGGCGCCCTAGCAGTACCAGCTGAACTCGGTTGAGTCCCTTGTCAGGCTGGGAGGAACGTAGAGAGTAGAGGTCCCCTGTTTTTGTTTCATTTGTTGATGTCGGCTACCCCCCAAAATTGGGGGAAGTGCCTTTGGTATATGTATGTATGTATAGATATCTTCAAGGTTCTAACATAAGGTTCATCTATTCCTTATCTCTGAAGTACTTTCATTACTGCTAAACTTTTGACAAAATCAGAAGCTTTCTCTTATTCAATAAATGTCATACATAGCACTTTGTCACACTGTTGATTTTTCCATTAGTTGGTTGATTACATGGTTATGGTCAGTTGTTGACCATATTCATGTCTGCTCTTGTAGTTGATTAAAGTCTGGCTGTCTTTCTATTCAGCCTAATATGATCTTTATAAATACTACATATATTCCTGAGAGTAAACTTATTGGGCGGTAATTTTTCAGGTCTTTTTGTCTCCCGTTTTGTAAATTAGTATAATGATAGAGTTTTTCCAATCTGTGGGTATAAACACATTCTCGCAGAAATTTTGTTTAAAGTTCCACGATTTTTATTACCATGAAATATCCTCCATCTATTATTAAATCAATTTTTTGCAATTTTCTCCTTCTCTTTGTCTCTGTTCATGCCTTTTAATG
>NC_090725.1:4136869-4139369 GCF_036898095.1 Palaemon carinicauda | reverse complement strand
AATACGCCGAATGTGTGCATTTATTTTTGTTCATCTAAGAAAAAATTTTTTTATCAACAGACAGTTTACTTAAATCAGTCATTTTCCCCACCGGAAATCTACAAATCTTCCTGCCCCTTTTTCATCTGATGAATTCGGGTACTTATTATCTCATGGGGTGCCATTGAATTGACTTTCATCAATTAATTCCTAGAGCCCTTTTACCCCCAAAGAACGTACTGGTACGTTTCACAAAATACATCCCTTTACCCCCATGGACGTACCGGTACGTCCTTGCAAAAAAATGCTATACAAAATTTTTTTCATATTCTTAATAATTTTTTGAGAATATTCAGGCATTTTCCAAGAGAATGAGACCAACCTGACCTTTCTATGACAAAAATTAAGGCTGTTAGAGCAATTTTAAAAAAAATATACTGCAAAATGTGCTGGGGGAAAAATAACCCCTTGGGGGTTAAGGGTTGGAAATTTCCAAAGAGCCTGGGAGTAAAAGGGCTGGATGCTTTAGGCCTAAACTCTGAGGAACCGACCATGAAATTCACACTGATAAAAAGCAAGGACATCATCCTCTCCTTTTTGGATTTAAAAGTGCTGATAGTTTGAAGACTTTAAACTTCAGAGGAAAAAGTACTGATAGTTTGAAGACTTTAAACTTCAGAGGAAAAAGTGCTGATAGTTTGAAGATTTTAAACTTCAGAGGATTGTTGACCAGTGGCCTTAGAAACTAAACCAACTCGAGCACCCATGAATTTTCCTAACCAGTGTACCAACCGTGTGTCACACGATCATACATAATTCATTTTGTATATATTATGCTTCTATCTTCGCTCTTCCCTCGCACTAAAAAGAACCAGAATAAACATGTCTGGGTTTCTCCTATGTAACATTGTCTGTTTCTCGAACATGTAATTTCCTGTTGCCTTGAGGTTTTGTATATAAAGGAGAGTGTTCTATAATAAAACAACTCAGTTGCTTTCACACTGCCTTTGAGTTCACAACCTTCTCTCGGCCCGTCACACCAGCCCTGCTGGTGCTCCGTCGGTTGTGCATGGTATGCATCACTGTAAGACTGACCTTCCTCCTGAAAAAAATGACGAGACTTCATTTAATATTTCTTCAACTCTCGTAATCGAATTTTGGATGCTTTCAGTAAGAGGAGGATTATCTCTCTCTCTCTCTCTCTCCTAAAATCTATTTTAGGGTTCGTGAACTCCAGGTTGAGAACCCCCCTGGTGGACAGTTTTGTTCAGAAACTGCAAGCTAGTGTATAGTAGTTTTCAGTAAGAGGAGGATTATCTCTCTCTCTCTCTCTCTCTCTCTCTCTCTCTCTCTCTCTCTCTCTCTCTCTCTCTCTCTCTCTCTCTCTCTCTCTAAAATCTATTTTAGGGTTCGTGAACGCCAGGTTGAGAACCCCTGGTGGACAGTTTTGTTCAGAAACTGCAAGCTAGTGTATAATAGTTTTCTTCTTATACTAATTGGGATTTTCCGTTAATCCTTTTTTCCAATTAAACCATTTCCAGTTTAAGCAGAATTGTTACGTTCTTGAACTTGTCCAGAGCTAGATTGGCATATTTGCATAAAAAAAAAAAAATCAGAGGTGTAATGTGTTTCCTGGCTTTTAATTTTGAATAAGAAATTGAATCAATTCCTGGTTTTCCTTAGGTTCGTTTCAGAGGAGAGTAGAAAGAGGTGGGATCCCCTTACGCTTAGCTAGAGAAAGTACAACTTATCACACAACAAACAGAAATGTCCTAAGTTAGATCACCTGTATGATCAATTTATCTTGGCCCCGGGCATAAATCGGCTCGGTACCACCACAACAGGGCCTAAAAATTATCAATGGAACCTTCTAGAAATATACAAGGTACATCAATTTCGCAGAGACGAGTCAAACACCTTCACATCATGTTTTATAGTTCATAGGACAAAGATCTGCCTTTTCATATAAGAGTGCAGCGCCCACAGGATCACGATGGTGACTCGCGGAACTACTATACAATGTCCTAAGTACCACAACAACAATTCCGGCTTACGGCAGAAATTTGGACTTTGTCGATACATATTCCTAATATGTAAAGTAGCTGAGTCCATGTCTTCGGAAGGGCTTCCAGTACTTAAAAATCCCCAACACCACAGAATATTTAGAGCAGGAAATCTGCTGTCCAATCACTGGGTCCAAGCTCGCCAGTTGTCTATAACAATGATTCCCGCTATGTCAGTGCTCTAAAATACTCATATCATAAGAAAGAAAAAAAAAAAAAAAAAAAAAAAAACTGATATTAAGGTACTGCAAAGGGATCATCCGTGGTTTTCATGACCCCAGCTCCCTTTCAATATAAATGAATAGATTAATTCCTTTTTGTAAATCGGGAATTCCTGGCATCCCACACCCATCCTATATAGAGATCTTCATAGCCTTGAGCTATTGGGGTTGACTATTTATTCTTTTAACTTTGTGTAGGTGTGATTATGCCTCTTGGGGCTTCCCCAATTATTCTTG
>NC_090725.1:3966869-4131869 GCF_036898095.1 Palaemon carinicauda | reverse complement strand
ATTAATGGTTTAGTTTACAGAAAGTGTCGGCACAACAATATAAACTTAACAAGAAATAAAACAGATTACTTCACAATATTTATTTTTTCAACAAAACATTATATATTAAAGCACTGAATAATACTCGTGCAAGTGCAGTATAGTATCCAGTGTTACCTGTGTTTTCCACTCTTTAATACACAATCCTCTTTATACACAATCCTTATCAAAGCTTTCGCTATTTAACTGTTCCTTTAATTTAAATGCCTCTCTCTATTCCTGAAGACTTCACTTTTAATCATTTCCAAAGGGTTATTAACCTCTCCATTCGACTCTTGAAATGGCCAATAAAGGCTTGTAAACATTGCACTACTCTTCTATCATAGCTGACAGACACAGACACGTGATATTTCCTGCGCGGTATTTCAACTATTCTTAGGCACACCCCGCCAAAGACATCCCGACCAAGACCCAGAGGCAAGATGAGACCAAGACCCAGAGCCAAGATAAGACCAAAACCGAGACCCAAGATGAGACCCAGTGAGAGCTTCAAAACAAACAAATGGGAAATAGAAGGGAATGAAATCACTCACAACATCAGCTCGCATCACCATCCTGAAATAGAAGAAAAAAGAAAAATAAGGAAACTGGCAAATGGGAGGCAAGAACATAATCAAATTAAAACAAACTGTTTCGTGTACAATTGCTGTCAATTCTTTACGTAAAGATGTTAAGTTTTATTTAAGAAACAACCCTATAAAATGTAGCCCCAAATCCTGAAAAAAAAAAAAAAAAAAAAAAATCGTGATAAGTTCTGATATGATGGAGAGTGTATGACATACGTGACATATATCTTGAGCTACCTTGTTTATACTGATACAATAGAGCTATAGTCACAATGTGTATAAATGTGTAAAAAATGATAGCTAAGACCTATCTTATTCCATCTTAGCTGTACTGGCAACCAACCTTAAAGCAATAAAAGTAGGCTACTTCCGATTTTGTCAAATGTATTATTATTATTATTATTATTATTATTATTATTATTATTATTATTATTATTATTATTATTATTATTATTATTATTACTTGCTAAGCTACAACTCTGGTTGGAGAAGCAGGATACTATTAAGCCCAGGGGGTCCCACAGGGAAAATAGCCCAGTGAAAAAGGAAACAAGTAAAAATTAAATATTTTAAGAACAGTAACATTTAAATAAATATTTCTGAATAAACTATAAAATCTTCAACAAAACAAGAGGAAGATAAATTAGATAGAATAGACACACACACACACACACACACACACAAAAAAAACCAGATTTTGAATATTATGGGATTTTGAAATGTAGCAAAATTTGGCTGTATAAATAGAGTAGACTATATTAGCAACAACTACTAATCCTGAATTCAAATGCAATTTTTTTTATTATTATGCTGTAAGAATTAGAGCTCAGAATTATTAGTTTGAGAATGAATAGTATTTTTACAAAATCTTTTTAATCATCGTTACATGATAAATTGTATATATGGGGTCGGTACTCTCGTCAATAATAATAATAATAATAATAATAATAATAATAATAATAATAATAATAATAATAATAATAATAATAATGATTTGTATATGTAGTGCTGATCACTGATCAGTGAACATCCTCGAAAATAATAAACATACTAAAATAGGAAAGGTGATCCTGTAGACCATAAAAAACATGTAAATAATAAACCATAGAATATATATATATATATATATATATATATATATATATATATATATATATATATATATACATATATATATATATATATATATATATATATATATATATATATATATATATATATGATAAATTTTGCACATTTAGACGTGTTTTTCATATTCAAATAAGCCATATATATTTTTGATACATTAATGTCGTCAAGAGAATCCAGACATTAATGTATCAAAAATATATATGGCTTATTTGAATATATATATATATATATATATATATATATATATATATATATATATATATATATATATATATATATATATATATATATATATATATATATATATATATATAATAGCGAACTGTGATTTATCCTGCCATGGTATAATATAATGTGATGGTAAATAATGTGATAGTATGTATGACAGAAACACTTCACTCGACCTGAAAAACAAGGAAATATTATGAAATAGAACGTGATAATTAATTAATTAATTAATTATCACGTTCTATTTCATAATATTTCCCTGTTTTTCAGGTCGAGTGAAGTGTTTCTGTCAAGCGGTAGAAAATGGAAAGAAGAATCAAAATGGCGTCGCTTCCAGCACCACCACTTCCACCACCTCCAATGTTTTCAAACGGTCATTTAATGGTAAATAGAACTTATTTCCGTATTATTTTGTATTAAGCTAAGGGACTAGTTAATCGTTCATATTTTGATATAGTGTTTGGTTAATATTGATGATCTTTTCGTAAGTTAAAGGACAATTTCGACGTACCTCCATCCCGCTCGATCAAGATATTACGTACCATAGAATAGACCATCGTTTTCATATTAGAAGTCTTATCCGAGCTAATTTATTCGCCTGATTATTAATGGGAGACTATATTTGAAAGGCCCTTTTTGATATTATATGAAAGAAGGTCTACCACGTAAACTACGAAGTGAAAATTACTGTCCTGTCTATCGGCTATCTGGAATTTTAATTACCGGTAGTATTACATACCTTAACGTATATATCGTCTCATTGTCGGAAAATTTGGTCATGCTAAATCTATGGAAAGCAATTTTACCGAAAGACGGAAATCTTAAACTAATTATAGGACAGGGCCTACGTTATCCTAGCTTGGGGTATAACTAGGTTAAAGTTGCATGTTAGCGTACCACGTGACACCGTGTTATCCTGTAGACGGGAAGGATTACTTAATGTAATTACTGGGGTGTATGTATGATAGCGGCCACCCGTATGCATTATTATGTCTAACTTAGAATACGGTAGTGTAAGGGGGTTCGCAGGGGGGAGTTAGCACCCCCGTTAGGTAAGTAGGTAAGGACACGGCTTGTAAATTATGTTAGGGGAGAAAGTTTAGGTCAGTTGATGTCCATTTTTAATGAACGCGTGAGGAACTGACCTCTGATATACAAAGGCTCCACTACTTGAATGAGTGTTATAGAAAATTTTCAAAACATCTTTTATAGAAATTTGCTTCTCTCCTAGATAGTTTGCAGCTGGTTGGGTACATATGATTTAATATATGATACAAAAATTTCTAGCTAAAGTGGAATACGCTATAAGAAATGTACAAATGCTGGCTATTTTTGGCAGTTTTCTTTGTATGATTAATTGGGCCGGGGACATAATAACTTAAGATATACTAAAATTTGAACACCATTTCATTGTCTTGTCCATTGTTTAATTTTTAGACACGGATTATGAGTTACTGGTCATGCTTTTTGTGCATTGGCTTTTGCAGCTTTAATGTTTCATGTATAACGTAACCATTATCTGGCCTGTATAGCCCCTTAAGAGCTTCCAAATATTTATGCAAAAGATTCCTGATAGTATTCGAGAACAGCTATTTTTTTTTCCCACACTTCCCTTCAGTTCCAGCCAGACTAAGCTATATAAAGGTTATTCATATCAGGTACTATGTTTACCCATGGAGCCTTTGTATGTTGATTAAAAATTGACATTAACTAACCTAAACTTTCCCCCCTAACCTAACCTACAAGCCTTGTCCTTACCTACACCCCCTGCAACCCCCCTTACACTGTGGTTTCGGGGTGTATGTATGATAGCGGCCACCTGTATGTATTATTGTCTAACTTAGAATACGGTGTTGTAAGGGGGGGTCGCAGGGGGCCCTGAGCCCTACCCCCGTTAGATAAGTAGGTAAGGACATGGCATGTAGGTTACGTTAAGGGGGAAAGTTTAGGTTAGTTGATGTCCATTTTTAATGAATGCGTGAGGAACTGGCCGCTGATATACAAAGGCTCCGTGGTTTCTAAGTTAGCCATAATAATATATACAGGTGGCGGCTATCATACATACACCCCTATAAAATTCCAATCATAGGAAGCATGTTTTTAACATGATCACAATCATTGCTTTCTTTATTTTGATACAGGATTAAAGTATTTTCCTTATTATGACTTATATGTGTGCAGAAGACTAGGATATTGTATTTTTAATTACTTCGTTCCTGCACATATGCTAAGTTTTGTTTATTGAACTTGTAAGTTGAAAAGATAAAATATTCTTTTTAAATAGAATATATTTTTGGAATCTTCGTAGTTTGTTGAGACAGACTGAAAAAACATATTTTATGGCCCATTGCTATATTCCCTTATACTTATATTCTTAGCTTACCCTCTTCCAACGAATTATATTCTTAGCTTACCCTCTTCCAACGAATTATATTCTCAGCTTACCCTCTTCCAACGAATTACATTCACCCCTCATTTTTAACCTAATCTACAATAATAGCAATGGTAATAAAAGTAACTTTATGATTAAGGAAAATCTATAAGCAAATAAAATATTTGCAAGCCGTAAATGCTATTACAGCAACTAAAAAATATTCATTGTTCAAGAAGAGATACAAATCCATAGTCTAGGATTTGAAAGCATAAAGTAGTATTCATTATCATGACACATACCAATATACAGTATAGTAGGTTGTAATAGTTACTTTTTAAAAATAGGGTGAAATGTTACAACATTAGAAAGGAGATGGGGGAGCCTTTGTAGGGTGATGGCCAGATCCCGTAGAAAACGGGAATATTCTGAACTGTGGCCGTCGTTCTAAAAACGATTATGGCGAGAGAAGCTAACTTAAAAAACCCACCTAACCTATGCTAAAAGTCGTATCCTTACCCAGGGGGGCTTCGCCCTCCCGGACCCCCCCACCTTACACAACAGTTTCCTTACCTACGAGTACGACGGGAGAAGCTAACTTGAAAAACCCACCTAACCTATGCTAAAAGCCGTGTCCTTACCCAGGGGGGCTGCGCCCCCCCCCCGGACCCCCTTACACAACATATTTAACCCTGGATAGGTACGGTGGGTCGTTTGCGACCCCGAGCGTCAAAAAAAAACAGGTTTTTCTCACGTGACTCACCCCCGTGACTGAATTTGTGGGTGATCGACCTGCAGGAGGTGTCTCCCCTACACGCTCTAGTAGTGTCCAGATGTGCATTGCTGTAGCTGTACTCCTTCCCCGATTTCTGAGACGCGTCGGGGTCGTTCGCGTCCGAGTTTACCCTTCTAGGGTAGTTTGCATAATTATCAAAGTTATTACGTATTATGAAATTGTCGTAGAATGGTGCAACTTGTATAGGTTATCAGTTGTGGAAAGTCTTGGTGGATTGTTTGGCTACCATGTGCATGTTTTTTTTTTTAGTTAAAATGTCGTTCATCACCACGAGGACCATTTTACCGCGAGTGCCCCTTTTTCATTTTTTTTCATTTTTTTGCCAAGTCATTTTTCCGTAAGATATTGCCAAATAGTGTCGTAAAACTTTTGCTTGTTTAGTGTTGGAAAGTGTGTCTAGATGATCTGGCTACCCATGCATGACTTTGTTTTTGTCAGATACGACGTAGTTATTGGTATATTGGGTATTTAACTGCGGTTACCAATTTCTGTTTTTTTTTTCAATATTTGTAAAAATTACTACGTAGTAAGGAATTGCCGTATATAATTCATTTTTTTTTCATGTTTATGTGTTAGAAAGTGTGCCTTGATGGTTGGGCTAACACGTGCATGTCTTTTTTTTTATCTGAGATGTCGTATATTAGAATGTCGGGCATTTTACCGCGAGTGTCCCTTTTTCCTTTTTTTTCATTTTTTTGCCAAGTCATTTTTCCGTAAGATATTGCGAAATAGTGTCGTAAAACTTTTGCTTTTTTAGTGTTGGAAAGTGTGTCTAGATGATCTGGCTACCCATGCGTGATTTTGTTTTTGTCAGATACGACGTAGTTATTGGTATATTGGGTATTTAACTGCGGTTGCCAATTTCTGTTTTTTTTCAATATTTGTAAAAATTTACTACGTAGTAAGGAATTGCCGTATATTATTGATTTTTTTTTCATGTTTATGTGTTAGAAAGTGTGCCTTGATGGTTGGGCTAACACGTGCATGTCTTTTTTTTTATCTGAGATGCCGTATATTAGAATGTTGGGTATTTTTCCGCGAGTGCCCCTTATTATTTGTTTTGCATTTTTTTGTTTAGTCATGTTACCGTAAGGAATTGGCAAGTAGTGTCGCAAAACTTATATTTTTATAGTGTTGGAAAGTGTTTTTAGATGATCTGGCTACCCATGCCTATTTTTTTTTTAGCCAGATATGGCGTATATATAAGTATGTGTTCGATTTTCCTGTGATTGCCAATTTTTCGTTTTTTCCCATTTCTTTCAAAATTACTACGTACTAAGGAACTATCACAGAGTAATATTTCATTTATATGTTTATTTGTCGGAAAATGTGCCTTGATGGTTTGCCTAGCACGTGGCTGAAATTTTTTTTTTCTGAAATGCCGTATATTAGAATGGCCATTTTTCCACGAGTGCCCCTTTTTATTTGTTTTGCATTTTTTTGCTTAGTCATGTTACCGTAAGGAATTGGCAAGTAGTGTCGCAAAACTTATAATTTTATAGTGTTGGAAAGTGTTTCTAGATGATCTGGCTACCCATGCCTATCTTCTTTTTTTAGCCAGATATGGCGTATATATAGGTATGTGTTCGATTTTCCTGTGATTGCCATTTTTTCGTTTTTTCCCATTTCTTTCAAAATTACTACGTACTAAGGAACTATCACAGAGTAATTATTCATTTAGATGTTTATTTGTCGGAAAATGTGCCTTGATGGTTTGACTAGCACGTGGCTGAATTTTTTTTTTCTGAAATGCCGTATATTAGAATGTTAGCCATTTTTCCTCGAGTGCCCGTTTTTATTTGTTTTGCATTTTTTTGCTTAGTCATGTTACCGTAAGGAATTGGCAAGTAGTGTCGCAAAACTTATATTTTTATAGTGTTGGAAAGTGTTTCTAGATGATCTGGCTACCCATGCCTATCTTTTTTTTTAGCCAGATATGGCGTATATATAGGTATGTGTTCGATTTTCCGGTGATTGCCATTTTTTCGTTTTTTCCCAATTCTTTCAAAATTACTACGTACTAAGGAACTATCACAGAGTAATGATTCCTCTAGATGTTTATTTGTCGGAAAATTTTGTTTACTTTTTTTTTGATTGAATATCATCAAATTTTTTTAGCTAAAATATTGTTTTACATTTTTTTTTTCGATTTTATTTCCCTTCAAAAAAATTTTTTGGGGTCAGAATTTTAATTTTATATTCGTAAAATAATCGACAATTATCCAGCAACCCACCATACAATTTTTATGCATATCCAATAATAATTAGATTAGTAAATAACACCTTGAAATTGACATACCCTTCCTACATTTCAAGTGGCAGATTAGGGAGTCTGAGTCAGTGTGGTTGGCGGCCATTTTGTGGACATATCCGAAGCGTAAGCTGCCCTATCTATATATATTCTTGTTCCCTATAGAATTTGTGATATTTTGGTATATTTTTACCTGCATAAATATCATATATATTAAATATATGTATTTTTTTACGGAATTTCTAAGTACTCAAAAAATTACCTTTAGATATGGCCCCTGATATAAATGTAATTTACAAAATAATGAAGATTTTTTTACATATTTCTATTTTAGGATAACATATGTTTATTCCCTAAAAAAATTAGCCACTTCCTATTTCATTTGGGTACCCAAAAAAATTCATGAAATTTGGACAAATTTTTTTGGCCAAAAAAAGTTACCCTTTTTTTCTCATTTCAGATCTTCACCTCCATGGGTCTGACTTCATCCAAAATACATCAAGATGTGTCCTAAACATTCAAGAATCAATTCCTAAAAGGATTTGTGTATATATGTATAAACTTTTTTTTTATGAATTTTTATGTCAGGTCTTTTTTTTTTCTACTTAATTTTTTAAAATATTTATAATAAATAGTTTTTCTGCAGATGAGTAGTATTTATCTATACAGTTGTTTTAAGCATTCATTGAAGTTTTTTTTGGCAAAAGAAAAAAGGAGGTTACTGCAAAAACTGATTTTTCAAGAATTTTTTTTGGCGTCGGGGTCGTTCGCGTCCGAGTATACCCTTAAAGGGGTGTCCGAGGACCGTACCTATCCAGGGTTAAATTCCGTAGACCATTTCCGAACGTTTTTATTCTATACAAGATAACAGTTGGAGCGATAATAAGCAAATTAGGACGCTTGGCCGTAGCGCTACAAACTACCCGGAGATGGGTAAGTCAAAATATGCTCCCATATCAGGCCTAACAACAGGCGCATTATATCTCCCTCTTTCCCACCCCACACCATTGAGTGACAACTGACATACCCATTACCTATGGCACTACTGCACCGCCTACAGAGTCCTTTCAATACACGTCATCAAACTTCCGGTCCGCCATCTTGGAGGGCAAACAAAGACGCGTTCAGTGAATAGCTATGGTTGAACTGTTGAATATTTAGCCATTTCATCACATTCACATTCACACAATGCCCAGTTTTTGCGCTATTGGTGGCTGTGGGAATCGAGGACAAAGAGATGACAAAAGTTTCTACCGCATACCGGCAGTTATTCAGAATCAGGACAAAGATACAGAGGAATTATCCAAGTGCAGACGTGACTTGTGGTTGACCAGAATATCACGGGCTGATCTACGTGAATCCTCACTACCCTATGCACGTATTTGTTCTGATCATTTCATATCAGGTCAGTCTCGGCCAGGCCCTAAAAGTATCATTATTCCTGTGTAAACATGCTATATCCGATCGCATAGGTGACTTGACAAGTATCATCGTCAGTTCAGTGTGTAGTGTGTGTGGGGGAGGGGGCATCTCAATTTTTAAACATCAAAGGGGCATCTCAGATTTTCAAAACAAAAATTAAAAGCGCCCATATTGGCTATATTAACAAAGGCTACTTACCTAGGTCTCTATTTCGTCAAGGTGCTCATGCCTATATATAATTAAGTGTATATTTATATTTATTTTAATTTGTGTATTAAATTGTGCAGACATACAGGCCTATGTGATGAATAAACATTGATTATAAATAATAATAATATCTGAAAGCTGGTTTAACCCGAAGGGGTCTTCAGCTTATATATGAAACATTGAAAAAATAATTAAACTTGCGCATTTAATTGCAAGGAGGCAAAACGATCATCCAAGAGCATTACAATAGAGTTTGTCCATCATGTGTTTATATGTATATAAGAAATTATAGCATTTGTAACCAAACACAAACACAATGTTTAGGCATGAACTGAAAGATTTGACATTATAATGCAAAACTTTTACATACATTTTGACAATCAAAAATTATAATACACAAGGTTAGGCTAAATTATCAATATTAGCTTTATAATTATAAACACTCTCTTCATTGGCCCAGTGTTTATCTAATTTTGGACTTAAAAGCATTAAAGGGAAAAACAACGAATTCTGGAGGCAGATTATTCAATGGAAATGTATGCCCACTCATGTTCTGGGTTGGCCGACAGTACCAAGTAGTTCACCATATCAATGTATGAAATACTGTGAAAATCCTCAATATTTTGACTGAATGAATTCTGCATCTGGTATGGATCTAGGCCATCAATTAGATCGAGTTTCTGCTTGTAAAAACGCTTATCATCCGACAATTATTTGACAAAGTCGCTCTCATTGTCCATATTCGCTGTAGCAGCTGCCATGTTTTCGCTTTGTATGTCCTCCAGCATGGCCGCCGGCGATTCCCAGTGACGTCATTGAAAGGACTCTATTCATCTGACAAAATGCCACGTAGTGCTATGAACTTAACTTTGATGGTTTATAACAATATAATAAAGAGGTTGAGGGAAAAATATTTGTATACTGCATGCACGAAGTAGTTACTAAGGAATTAGTAGAGTTGTGGAAGCCTTTGCAGTTTGTTGGGACGGGGTTGGGATCGCCAGAAAATAGAGTAAAAAACGTCGGAATTCTGCTTTTTTTTTCTCATGGAAATTATAACCGAATAAAATATTACTGACCACTAGTTTTGTAAATGCCTGTCCCAACAATATACGTAGTAGGACCACTCAGCGGATGAATGTCAGAAACCTGCAAGAATAGCCAACAAAAAATGTGTTGGAACACCAAGAACACCCTAGTTTTGTGCTTTGAATTTCATACGATATCAAATAACTGAAATTTCACTCGTTTGTCCCAACGTTTTACATACTAGGAACACTGTATGAGCACGTTGGAAAACTCCTTCTTGACAGAGGTGGGAGCCTGGGACTTTGGGTGTTCAAAAACCAATCTAACCTATCCTAGTATTTTCCATGTCACAACCCCTAGCCGGGGCCAAGCCCCAGGACCCCTTCCCAGGTCACATCCCCTAGCGAAATTTGTAATAGGCAACAGAACCTAACAAACCCATGTAACCTAACCTATTAGTTCCCAGGTCACAACCCCTAGCCGGGGCAAGCCCCCTGGACCCCTTCCCAGGTCACAACCCCTAGCAAACTTTGTAATAGGCAACAGAACCTAACAAACCCACCTAACCTAACCTATTAGTCCCCAGGTCACAACCATTAGAGGGGGCAAGCCCCACAAGTCACAACCCCTAGGAAAATTTGTAAAAGGCAACAGAACCTAACAAACCCACCTAACCTAACCTATAAGTTCCCAGGTCACAACCACTAGCCGGGCCCAAGCCCCCGGACCCCTTCCCAGGTCACAAATTAAAAACGAAATAAAAAAATAAATCCTTCAATCATGATAAAGTAAATGAAAATGACAAATAAATCTCTCTCTAACCAATAAAAGCAATGGGCAGCACTCTAAATTATATCGTAACAAAACTGTGATAAAAATGTTACTCAGGATTCCCTAGATGTAAATATTTTATGACAATTGCACCTCCAATTATACACGATTGTCTTCAAATCAACAAGGTGATCGATATGAGTAATAAATTCAACCACATCACTTAAAGAAAAACTATGGGACATACCGGTATGTTTGTCCATCACGGCAGTTAGTGTTGGAAAGGCCGACCTCAGAGGCCTGGTCAGGTCAATCTTGGGTGGCGGCAGGGTGTTAAAAGTTCTTAAATCACGTGGCCAACAAAGCAGACCGACAAGCACATGGAAAAGAAAGGTTAGTTTTGGGTGGGCTGATTGACAGTGGCTTAATCCTCTTTAACATTTTAACTAGATATTGCCTATCCTAACCTTTGGTTGTATATACAGTACTGTATAACAAATTAGGGGTTCAGCATAATTCCAGGATGTGTCCCAACGAACTACAATCTTAACAAGGGGGTAAGAATGTAGGCTGTTGGGATTAGTGAAAACATAAGTCTGAACATCACTAAATTTCCAAGCTTGCGCCACCGGCCGATCTGCCCGACCTTTGTTATTTTTGTCAGGCAGGAAGCAAAGCTTGGGGGATATTTTACGATCGAGTAACCTGGCCAAGGCTTCAGCGACCCATGCATTATACAGTAACGACCTTTTCCCTACTTAACTTTTCATGATAAAAGAACAATTTCCCCATAAAGAAGATTTATTTGACAAGTATTAACAAAGATATCTCCTGCCTCAACAGGCTATATTCTTCTTAAGTTGTGTATTACATTCTGAAGCATAGCATTTTTATTTAGATACCCGTAACACTGCACTTTTATAATGACATTGACGCATTTTATTGGTTAGTGGACTATGGTTTTGTATATGTGTAGGAACAAATCACAAATTTAAAAGTAATATATACATACAGTATTCTTAAATGCATACCAACCACTGTCCATTAATAGGAGATTGATTCAAGTGCAGCTGGAACTCGGCAGTTAAAACTTATAAAGTTTGTCACTTTGATTTCTGCCGCTGACTGATACCAACTTGCTGTCAGCTTCTCTAGAACTTCTCTTTACTTATATCCTTTCTTTTTCTTTTTAGCGTGTGTATGTATATGCTTCTGACCTTTCCTGAGATTACTGTATACAGTACTGTAATGTAATCCATTCAGAGGGAAGTTAGCCTTGGCACATAATCCTTGAAGATGAATAATGCTTCTTTAGTGCCGAATTATCCTATTGTACTCGACAATGTCTGATTCGAAGTAGCCTGTTGATATTTTGTCCTTGGGACATACGTCCTTGATTGACCAACCCTCTGAGAGTTCTCTAAAGAAGATATTGGGAGGAACAAGATCTCCTTGTCTGAAGAAACACCATCAGTCTCCTATGTATGAGGAGTGCACTCGCCTTCGCATATCTTCAGAGCGGTGTGTCCTCTTAGTGCACCCTCGTTGGCAATGTGTCTGAGCGCACAAGGTGTTTGGGCTTTAATTTTTCTGATGCTGATGAAAGCACTGCTTCACATGCACGTTCCTGATTAGATTGAACAACCTTGCCTCTCCAGACTTTGTCTGTGGTCACCGTGCTCCTTATAAAGTGGGGTGCACAACAACAGCACGTTTCCACTTGCACACTTAAATTAATGTGCATAATGAAAGCTTCTTGCAATCCCACAGATCCACGCTTGCTCCTCAAGGGGAGAAGTTTCCTTACATGTCTTGAGTGTATGATTGCAATTACACACAGGGTTTTGATGATTGGTGAGTTATTGTTGATAGGAGCTCTTATCTGAGCATGCTGTCTATATAGGAATTGCATGTAAGTCACTTTTATGCCAGAGCATTGTCGATGTGCATGTGTCCACTTGTTTCCCAGGTTGACATGGGGTAACTGGTAAGGATGCGCACCAGGCCGCGACTTCCGCACACATTCAGCCTAGTTCTTGACGCTTCCTGAACAGAGGGAAAGTAATCTTGTATGAGTGTCTGTTCAAGCATCAAAATTTGCTAGGTCTCCTGTTAAGGCACACAGTTAGCCGACTTAGTTTACACTTATCGAAAGAGAAATCGGGTGCCGCTCTTCTTTTTACCCTATTGTATGATGAGTCGTTTAAGACTGATAGGATTTACATTATAATTCACTCCTCCTGTTTTTCTTCCCTTATGAAAGTTGCCTAATCTTTCACCAAGGATGGAAAAAGAGAGCAAGATTACAAGGTACTTTGCTTGCCCCCATTAGTTTTAAATTGGTGTGTTACTATTGTTCACTTTGAGAGTGCCATCTCATATATTCGCTGTTGATGCTCCTATGAGAGTGCCATCTGTTCTATTCACAATCGCACTCCTCATCTGATCTCGCTTTATTCATCCTTGCTGTTTGCAGTTGTGCTCATCTGTGGAAACACGACTACATGCCATTTGTTCCATAACTGGAATACAAACCATGCTATTTAATAGGGGTATCGTTTTCAGCGTAGCTGAAATGACGAGCCATTAATTTTTAACGAGGGTTAACTACCCACACCTCTAGTTAGGGGGGGGGTAGGGAGGGTAACTTGCTACCACTCCCCCTCACACCTATGATTGAGCTCACTTTGCTTTCGGCTCGGATGGTGAACGGTCGTGCAGCCATTAACGCTATTTTGTTTTCTCTTTTTTCTTAGACTGAGTGTGTTTTAAAGGATACATCGACCATCCATCCAACAGACCTGCCGACCTTCCATCACCGTTTCAGTATGAGCCTAATAAAGCTCCTCCAAAGTGCGCTACTGTGTGCCATCACTCTCGCCCTGCGCACCACGCGCCTACGTGCCCTAACCAGAACTCGCCAGCAGCTCGTCAATCCACAACGCTTCGGCGCACCACTTATCCTGCTCGCCCTCACAGAGGGCAGCAGCCTCACGCGTTTGCGCGCCGACATGCACTCACGCGCCATCAGTCTCCTGGTTTTCAGCGCTTTCCTGCACGCCATGCACACGCGCCCACGATCACCTGCGCACACGCCTAGGGTCGCCTACGCGCCAGCACACCACAGCGCACTTGCGCTCTCCTGCACCTATGCACCCTGCGCCTATAATCTCCTACGCGCCAGCACTCTCCTGTGCGCCAATTCTCTCCTACATGCCAGTTACCTGCGTGCCAACATGTGCCCCCCACATCACCTGCTCTCTCCTATGCACCATCTTGCACGCCAACTAACGCGCCAGAAAAAACCTGCGTGCCATCACTCTCTTGTGCACAAGTTTGTAGGTGAGGCGACAACCATGTTGCTGCCCCCACCTGCTCGCCAGACCCCGTGCACGCGCCATGCGCACGCACACACACCTACTCCCAAAACCACATGCGTGAGCCATGCGCACGAGCGCACACTCTCCTACGGAGGCGCGCCAACATTCTCCCACGCGCGAGCACCAGTATTCTCCCTCGCGTGAGCACCGTTATTTTCCCTCGTGCGAGCATGCCCACCAACAGGCACGTCGTCCGGCAAGGTCGCCATCGCCTCATTCCCCTCCCCGCAAGCGCATACCATCGCGCATTGTGGGAGAAGGGAAACAATTTCGTGCAGAGGGGTTCAGGATCCCTAAGCTACCTTCTAAGGCGAACCCACCTATTCCAGTAACTCCTCCCAGGGAACCTTCAGTCTCTTTCCCTTGAGGGGATCTGTCTGACAGTGCGTCTGTCAGCCAGTAGCCCTGGTTCAGTGCCTTAATCAGAGCCATAACCCTGGCTTTCAAGCTTGTCCTGTCTGATCGCTCATCAGAGCGACCTATAGCTCTAGATCAAAGGCATGGAACCATGGCTTCCTCTACCCCTTTGAAGAGGAAAAGAGGAGTTTCTGACGTGGTCACTTCCCCAAGGGCGAAGCTGACTCCATGCAGGCCATCGAGGCAAGTTCCTCTTGTTCCTCAGACAAACTCTCCATCCCTGTCGGACAAAGATCTGCCGTCACCTAGGGAACCACACGAAGAGAGACTCGCCCCCATCGCACCAATGGAGGAAATCTGTCTTCACGCAGAGAGTTCCCGGCAGTCTGAGAACAGAAGGGACATGCCACACACATCGATGTTGGAGTCTTACCTCCTTCCCCGGAAGGAATCCAAATACTCCAAAACCATGCCAAAGTCCTCCACTAGGGCTAGAATGGAGCCAGCCAGCCACTCAGGGAATGTCCGCGACTCTCCCCAAGAAGAGCCTCTGGGGACAGAAGGAGACTTCGCTGCAAGTCCTACAGCAGGAGGAGACCAGCAGGAGTCAGAACATGCATTTTGGCAGGTTCTGACTCTAATGAGGGTTCTCAACAGGTTTTCCGACCCAGAAATCCCCCCTCAAGAGGGCAAAGACACGGTCCTAGACCGCGTCTTTGGTACTCAAAAACCCTCAAAGACCAGTGCAGCCCTGCCCTGGTCTCAAGGGGTTAAGAGTACTAGGGACAAGATCGCCCAGCAGCTCTCCGAGTTTGCCTCCTCCAACCGTTCTGGTTCCACGAACAAGCTCCTCCCACCTCTGTACAGCAGAGGAGGCACTTTGAGATCCTGGAGGAGCCCAGTTCAGCTCTTCCTCTCCACCACTCGCTGGAAGAGCTAACCAGGGGAATCCTCTTGAGAGACTTTCCAACCGGCAGGTCTCGTTCTCGGCAGCCGGGATCCTTAATCAGTAGAAGGTCACGAAGAGTGAGGTATCCTGATACGATCTGAGGATTTCTCCAAGGAACGTACCAGGAAAGCTACGGAAACCTTCCTACTCTCAGGTACTCGCACGATCGAGTT
Organism: Palaemon carinicauda; assembly: GCF_036898095.1. Taxonomy (NCBI): domain Eukaryota; kingdom Metazoa; phylum Arthropoda; class Malacostraca; order Decapoda; family Palaemonidae; genus Palaemon; species Palaemon carinicauda. The sequence goes on along the minus strand of NC_090725.1, from coordinate 4,116,199 downwards.
TCTTGCCCACCAAGTCTCGAACTTGTGGGCAAATATCATCTTGAAACGTCGAGATGCAGTAGCTGAGAGGTTCCACCAGAAGGTCTCTAGTGTCGAGATCAATAGGCTCAGACATTCCTCCATAGAGGGGTCCAATCTGTTTGAGCCTAATGATGTGGAACATGCTGCTGAGAGGTGGAGGAAGTCTCATCAAGACTCCCTCCTCCATAGGGCTTTAACATATAAGCCCTATAAACCTCCTTCCTCCTCCATAGGGCTTTAACATATAAGCCCTATAAACCTCCAGCACCACAGCAGTCCCATCCAACCAAGACCACAATGACGACAAAAACTGCAGCAAAGACAACGTAGTCTAAGCCCTTTCTTGTCAAGGACAGGAAAGGCAAAAAGTCTTCCACGGGAGGGAAAAATCCTAGAGGGAGCAGCCGAGGCCGCAAACGCTAGGATAGGCAGTCCCCTGCATTTCCACCAGTGGGGGGATGCCTACAAAAAAAGTTGCGCAAACAGGTGGAAGGAACTCGTCGCCTTTTCCTGGACACACTCCGTGATCAGTCTAGGATATCGCGTCCCGTTCATAACCTCTCTACCTCCCCTGACCAGGAATCCATTGTCATTGAACTCCTTTGACATGGGATTCGCAAGGGGGCCAGGCCTTTGGGCAGAAGTCCAGACCCTGTTGAAGAAGGGTGCTCTCCAAGAGGCCCTCGACTGATCCACAGGCTTCTTCAGTTGACTCTTTCTTGTAAAGAAGGCATCTGGAGACTGGAGACCAGTCATCGACCTCTCAGCTCTGAACAAGTTTGTCAAACAAACTTCGTTCAGCATGGAGACGGCAGACATGGTCAGACTAGCAGTAAGACCGCAAGACTTCATGTGCACACTGGACCTAAAGGACGTGTACTTTCAGGTCCCAGTCCATCCGTCTTCAAGGAAGTACTTGAGATTCAGCCCAGACAACAGAATATACCAGTTCAAGGTGCTGTGCTTCGGTCTTTTCACAGCACCACAAGTCTTCACCAGAGTGGTTACCATAGTGTCATCTGGAGCACACAGGATGGTCATCCGTCTCATCCGTTATCTGGACAACTGGCTAATCCTAGCAGACTTGGTGTCAACCCTTCTTCAACACCGAGACAAACTTCTGAAACTGCCAGGATTTGGGGGTCATTATAAATCTCGATCAGTCCTCTCTGCTTCCCAATCAAAGACTGGTATACTTAGGCATGATTGTATACACCTTCACAAAGCCTTCCAACTGACGACAGGATAGCAAGGCTGAGAAAGGTCGCAAAACCTTTTCTCAGACGAGAAGAACTTCCAGCCCAATCGTGGCTACATCTTCTCGGTCACCTTTCATCGCTGGCCCGTCTAGTTCCCAATAGTCGCCTCAGGATGAGATCCCTCCAGTGGCGACTCAAGTCCCGGTGTAATCAAGCACACGACTCCACGGACATCCAGATCGCCATGGGATCTGTGGAACTGACAGACCTCCAGTGGAGGGTGACAGACGAGAATCTACGAAAGGGAGTGGACCTTCGCGTCCTCCCCTCATATTTGATGCTGTTTTCAGACACTTCAAAAAAAGGGTGGGGGGCCCACGTGCTGCACCACGACCTCAGGCCTCTGGTCAGAGTCAGAAAAGCACCTCCACATAAATCTCATAAGAGATGAAGGCCATCTTTCTGGCCCTTCAACAGTTCCTGGGAAGCCACTCTGTTGTGGTGATGAGTGACAACACCACAGTAGTGGCCTACATCAACAAACAAGGAGGTACTTTTTCGCAGCAACTATCCCATCTAGCAGTAGAGATACTGAGATGGGCCGAAATCCACTTGATGCCACTATCGGCACGCTTCATTCTGGGAAAAAGGAATGTGCTCGCCGACAACCTGAGCAGAGCATGTCAGAGAGATAGTGAGTACCGAGTGGTCTTTGGATCATCTAGTAGCCAACAAAGTCCTGACTTTGTTGGGTTCTCCGACTGTAGACCTCTTCGCAACGGCCCTGAACTTAAGGCTCCCGCTGTATTGTTTCCTAGTCCCAGACCCCAATGCTCTTTGGCAAGATGCTTTCCAACAACGGTTGGACAACATCGACGTTTACGCCTTTCTCCCGTTCTGTCTGATGAGGAAGGTACTCGACAAGATCAGGACATTGGTCAATCTTTCAATGACTCTCATAGCTCCACTATGGCATCACTCAGAATGGTTTCCGGACCTGCGGCAACTCTTAATGGGGCCTCCTTGAGAACTCCCTGCACGACACAATCTACTCAAACAACCACATGCCACCATCTTCCACAAAGCCGTAGCTTTGCTACAACTTCACGTCTGGAGACTATCCAGCATATCCTCTGAGATAGGATTTTCGCAACAAGTTGCATTCAGGATGTCTGGACACCTGCGAAAATCATCAGCAGCAGTCTACCAGGCAAAGTGAAAGTCTTCTGTGGTGTCGTGGAAGGGGTATCTCTCCACTTGATGCCACTATTCCAGCTATAGCAGAGTTCCTCATGTATTTGCGTGAAGAAATGCGCGTAACAGTCTCGGCAGTGAAAGGCTATCGCTCAGCCTTAAGCCTTGCCTTCAGACTGAAAGGAATGGACATTTCTTCATCGCTAGAACGGTGTTATGAACTTACCTGACCCCAGTCAGAAGTGAGACCTCCCCCCATGGAACGTGGTTCGAGTTCTCAGGTCTCTTAAGAGACCTCCTTATGAACTATGACGCCAGGCAGCAGATCGCCACCTGACTTGGAAGACGGTGTTCCTGCTATCTTTGGCCTCGGCCAAGCGAGTCAGCAAACTTCATGGTCTCTCATACGACATTGCCCATTCAAGGGGATGGTGAGAGGTAACATTCAGATTCGTCCCTGAGTTTATTGCCAAGACTCAAAGCCCGGGAGTAGCGGATCCTCGATTTGACTCCATCCGGATTTGTAGTCTCCGTACTGTAACAGATGACCCAGACCATCTCTTACTATGCCCAGCAAGGAGTTTAAGGCTGTACCTCTAGAACAGCCGCAGCCCGTCCTCGTGTTGCTGCACTAATCGTCAGCACAGGAACGACCAAGAGGAGGGTCACCAAGAACACAATCTCAGCATGGATTCGCAGGGTCATTGACCTTTTACTGCAGGGAATAGCCTACATACAAATAAGGTGGAAATAAAGGACTTTTCAGTTCAAGACCCTTTGCTTCAGTCTGTCCACAGTCCCGCAGTTATTCTCCCTAGTGTTGCCATGGGCCCTGAGGCAAGGAATGTCTCGTGTGGTATCTGTACAGCAAGTTGCTTCATCCCTCTTCAAGGGAACCTTAGAGGCAGTGGAACTAGCTGCTATCAGTTTGCAAGGAAGTGGGATCATCTTGGATAGGGATAAGTCTTAGATGATTTCCACCATCAGGATGGTGTACTTGGGTATGGACCTGGACATTGTGGCTGCCAGGGCCTTCCCCTCAGAGGACAGACTAACCAAGCAGCAGGGAGTAGCTTCAGGGTTCCCCAAGGCCGCTGGAAGAGTGGCAGTGGTTGGTAGAGCACTTGGCTTCCCGTGAGAAACTAGTACCCTGGGAAGACTAAAGCTAAGTCCGGTTCAGTGGGACCTGGGAATCCTGCCTAATGAAGAGTCTCCTATGTAAAGGACGATGGTGTTTTTATTTGTGCTGGAACAAATGATAAGTTTGGAGGTAATTTGTATTTTTTCTAACTACATACCCGAGTCCTTTACTCGTACTTTTCCCCATCACTAACCCTTTAGAAAGTCTCAGCTGCAATCAAAGTGACTTCTCAGTGAGCAAGTAGAAACCCTGCTGCTAACCACCTACATCTCATTATAAAATTTTAACTGCTGTATTCCAGCTTTGCTGTTATCATTCTCATATGTAAAGGACTAAGGTTTGTATAGTTGTGAAAAATACAAATTTCTCTCCGATTGAAAATTTGGGATATTGACAGGATTTTCTTGATTTAGTATATACGATAGTGGTACTCAATTTTTAAAGAAATTTTACCTTTACAGGTGAATGGTGAAACGGATATAGTTGAGCCTGCAGAAAAGAAGATGAGGGTGAATGAAGGTAAGGTGGCCAATTTCCATTGTCTTTTATTTTTCTTTCTAAATTTTTTTATTATTTCTGAATACAATAATCACAATTAGGTAACTGAAATGGGATTCTCTTGATAACCGGTACTCAACATTGAGTGTATTCTGATGAATAGAGGATCCCATTGTATATATACAGTAGGTAAGAATAAAGAGCGATACCTTTTGTCTGATTTTATGTGGTATTTGATTGCACCTGATATTTTAGTGGTTGATAAGGAAGCGAAGATGCTCGTTATGCATTCTATACGGTGTTTGAAACTTGATGAATTTGTAGTTACACTGTGAAGTCCTATGTAGTAGTGGTTGTGTATCACAGTAGTACTACTAATGAAATACAAGTGAACTTTGAAATACTGGCCAATTGTACTAAGTCAGTTCAGTTGGCCATCGTAATATTAGACAGTATAGTATATCTTACTGTTTTGAAGTACTATTGTGAGAATGCTCTTAAGTGTGTTCTGGAGTGGGAGGCAGTGTTACACATTTTATTTTACAAAAGTCCATGAAATGACATTCTGCAGTGTTGTATAAATATTCTATATTGGCACTTACTTCGGCGTTGTATGTAACCTGTTGAAGTTAGAAAGTAAAGGATTTGTTTAATCACGGAAAGATGATTTTGGGGGCACCTGTTCTCAGTTGTTGCAGAACCAGATCAAATGCTGTGAATAAATTAGTAGTTTTATCATATCTTTATTGTTATTGTGTAGGTCTCCACCACAGTTTATTAGTCTCCCCTTTTTTCTTTATAAGATTTAAGTTGATAAGGGAGCAAATCCATAGTATTACATCTGTTAAATATATTGAAAATTGAAGTAAAAAAAGCTTTCAAGAATCTACTAAATTCTACTTTTAGTCTTTATAAGTGTTAAAACTACAGTACAGTACTTACGAAGTCAACTAAAGAATTTAAGTAATGCTTACGTTTACTAAGTCGGTAGGCAAATTGTTGTTCTAGAAGATTCTGGTGATCTTGTTTTCCTGAGGCCAAAACAATCAACCTTCTTGATCGCTAGTTCCTCATCCCGCATGTTCTGACAATTGGCATGTTTGGCACCTACAACAACGGCTGCTGCATGCAACCATATACCTGAACAGGAAGAATAGAGGCAACCGCAACCTCAAATGTGACTAGAGAAGTGATGTTGGTATTAGGGGAATTAGGTTTATTAACCCTTTTACCCCCAAAGGACGTACTGGTACGTTTCACAAAAGCCATCCCTTTACCCCCATGGACGTACCCGTATGTCCTTGCAAAAAAATGCTATAAAAAATCTTTTTTTCATATTTTTGATATTTTGAGAAAATTCAGGCATTTTCCAAGAGAATGAGACCAACCTGACCTCTCTATGACAAAAATTAAGGCTGTTAGAGCAATTTAAAAGAAATATGCTGCAAAATGTGCTGGGAAAAAAATAACCCCCTGGTGGTTAAGGGTTGGAAATTTCCAAATAGCCTGGGGGTAAAAGGGTTAAAATTCTTATTGAAATGTCAAGATAAAGTCATTAGTGAATTATCTTTTTAGGTAATTTTATTTTGCTCCTACACTAATACAGTACACACCTTTGTCCTTTAATAGGAATATTCTTCAGGCAAAGCTGGACCTCTGGTGTTAAAATTTATGATAAGGTGATGGTAGTTACTGTTGGGTAGCTGGAAAGCCCTCGGTGGTCTGTCGGGTGGACACACCACTGAGCAGCCACTTTTTTTTTTTTTTTTCAGAAAAAAGTGTTTGCAGATTGCCGTGTACTAGAGATATTTAAGAAGTAGAAAGGATTTGCAGTTGTTTCCCAATAACTGCACCTGTGTTGACAGTTTTCTGTACAACTTTCTGATATCCACAATTTTTTTTCCTTTTTGACTGCATTGCATTTGCTGTTTATTCCCTTTCTAGTGGGGCCTTATGATGATAACGACAATATAATCCTAAGGAGGTTTGTACTCCGTAGACATCAGTGTACTCCCTCGCAGGAAGGAGGGTTTGCTTTTGCTAAATGTGAAAGGGTGGGCTGCTGCCCTTGTTACCTTCTGTATCTTCCTGTTCCTGTAAAGGCACTAATGGCACATCACTTGCTGTAGTCTGTCTCCCTGTGGGAGCGCCATCACCAGCCTGTGCAGCCCTGTAGAAGGTAAATTTCAAGTTCTCCCTCTGCCTTACCTATGTTAGAGTCTTGGATGATACTACCAGAAGAACAAGATGTAGAAAGACTGGTATGAGTCGCATATGCGTGACTCCAACTTTTCTGGGAGAGTTACTGGTACCAGAAGCCTCCCTTTCAAAGTGAATACTGTGAGTTCCAAAGTGAGAAGAAATATCGACACAAAACTCGGGAACTGTCAGGGTATTTGGTATGGGTGTTCACACCTTTTACCTGTGCTCAGTCTTGTACCAGGAGAAGTGTCAAGAGTTGTCCTATAACAAGAAGAAAAACTGTCACTCACAACTCTCGTTCAAAGTGGAGCACATGCACTGCTGGTTGGGATGATGGGGGTTGCCCTTCTATTGCTTGCCTGAATGATCTATAGAGAGAGGGAACTGATGCATGCTGAGAGATGTCTCTTGATGGGAAGAAACACCAGTCCTGACTGCTCCTGCACTTATATCCAGTCTTAGGGGGTTGGGTGGGGGAGTGGTTTCTTGCTAAAAATTAACCTGTAGCAGAAAGAAATGTTCTACTCCTCAATCTCATATGAGACCGAGCACACACTCCTCAATTTGGATGAAGGATACTGCCCTCGTCCTTTTCCTTCTTTAGAGAGTTCCATAGATTTAGGTAGACAACATCATAAACATTCTAGTCTCCTGTTTCCAGCATATCACACCCACTGAGACGGTGCACCACAAGACCATTATCCTCGTGCATGGGTTTCACGTGCCAGGTCTCCTCCCAAGAACCGAGATTGTTCTCCATGCTCCTTGACCTTCACAATCAGACAACTTAGAATTGGACGCCCACACATCGAACGTCATGCGATCGAACCCTGCTCGCATACTCTTCAAGTACTTGTGACGTTCGAGTCACAGGGCACCTGTCACCATCTTCTCAATGTTTTACACCATCGGATTAAGATCTTTCCATGCTCTGAGACTGGGTTATGTAATGTGTTTTCCCAGTCTGAGATTATTCAATGATACGAGGCGGCCCAGGCCTTGAGCAGTTAATGGCATTAGACCTTTTGTCATGATTCACTAATTGTTACTGGTTCTTTCTAACTGGTTGAAGAATTGAAATATGGGAAATGAATGTAAGAAGAAACTCACTCAGAATATGTTTATCAACAAACTTATTTACAAGAAAAATAAGTTATTTCCTGTTTGTTTCCACTGACCCAAATCAATATAAATAAAAAGTTATGAATAAGGGAAACAGGCTGGAAGGCAGAGAAAATGAGGAATTCTTAAATGGTGAGTTGATGAGTTATTTGGGCTCAAAAAGATAATTCAGGTGTGTCATCTGGGTGAGACAGCAAATTCTGTTTCTCACAGAATTTGGAAACTGCCAATGGGAGGGTAGGAAGGGCTGACTACCACTCGTCACAAGCAGGAAGGGCTGACTACTACTTGTCACAAGCAGGAACGGGTGACTACGCTCTTCACTATCAGGCAGGGATGACTACTATTTGTCCCAAGCAGGAAGGGCTTGCTGCTTCTAGTCATAAGTAGGAAGGGCTAGCTGCTTCTCTTTGTTACTGACAGGACATCTCTTCATCCCAGCTAGTCAAGATATTTTGGAGATGGGTGATTGCCGAGGTGAGACTCAGTTGGAAATTGACTTGGTCCTACCTCTTGTAAATGGCCCTTAGTCTATTTCTCCTGTGCAATTGCATCTGAAAGTGTATATACTTCTGTATGGGTGGAGGTAATTACAGCAATATTTATTCCCATGTAAGGAGTTGTTTTATTTCTATCCTCACGAAAGAAAGCAGATGCCAGGATGGAAAAGTGGAAGAAAGTGAGACAGGAGTCCCTCTTCCATAGACCAGGTACCTTCAAAGAGTTAAGGCCCTTCAAAGGCAACAATTCCAGAAATTCCATCACACCTTTAAGCTAGAGCTAAATAAGCCTTCTGTGACATACAGTTCCAGTTTAGCTCCTTCAGTCTCCTCTTCTCCTAGAAATGCACTGATATCACTCCTCCCTTTTCACCCTCAACCTGACCATTCCAGGCTGTTGGGTAGGGGAACATTAAAGTATACTCTTACTAAAGTTGCTGTGAGTCGAGGTATGCCTGTCTAGATTTTGGGTAAACGACACTGACACAGCAAGTAACAGGTGAGTAGAAGCCCTTTTGGACGATTACTACGCCCTCCATTGTCTGAGAGGGTTCTGCAGACTCTGGCAATCTACTCCAATGGATGGAGAAGTCAATTGGGAACAACTGAAGACTGGTCATCAGTCTCTCCACTTTGGTCAAATTGTTCCCCAGACACCATTTGGGAGGAAGACAAGTAATGTATGGTCCGTCATAAGAAGACCTCTGTTACCGTAGGCCCAAAGAATCTGTACTTTTGGATCCAAGCCCTCCCCTGCAGGTAGTTTCTCCGTATTGATTTTGATAGAATAGTGTACCAGTTTGAAGCCCTGTGCTTCGGTCAGGCTACCACTACCCAAGTGTGCACGATAGTCTCTTCTCAGGGAGCTCAACGATTGCTGCATTCTACCCTCATTATTATTATTATTATTATTATTATTATTATTGTTATTATTACTTGCTAAGCTACAACTCTAGTTGGAAAAGCAGGATGCTATAAGCCCAGGGGCCCCAACAGGGAAAATAGCCCAGTGCAGAAAGGAAACAGGAAAATAAAATATTTTAAGAACAGTAACAACATTAAATAAATTATTTCCTGTATAAACTATAAAAACTTTAACAAAACAAGAGGCAGAGAAATTAGATAGATTAGTGTGCCCGAGTGTACCCTCAAGCAAGAGAACTCTAACCTAAGACAGTGGAAGACTATGGTACAGAGGTTATGGCACTACTCAAGTCTAGAGACCAATGGTTTGATTTTGGAGTGTCCTCCTAGGAGAGCTACTGACCATAGCTAATGAGAGATTTGCTTCTGCATCTAGTCAGAAGTGGCCACTCAGTGTCCGACACTTTGTTATGAGTTTTGATAGCAGAGTCTCCAGCTTCGCTAAAATTATACTCCTGTCAAATGATTCATGTTTGTATAGTTGAGGAAAGTATAATTTTTTAAAATTTTGGATTTTCAACTATTAAAATGGAATTAGAAACTTCATCCACAACAATAGTTATCCAAAGAATAACGTTAACATAGGAGTTCAGTATGTGAGATACCTTGTGGGGATTGTAGAATGTTACTCTCATAAGAATAAGTGAACACAAAAAGGCTTATCATTTTCATATGGAAAATAATGCATTTTTGAATCAAATTTGGAAAAAAAAAATTTAAAGGTTTAAAGGCCACTCATGAATGGCAGAGCCAAGGAACAGTGACATTGCCCTAGCAAGCAGGAAAATACCCTAGAGACTGACCATATATTATATGATTAGTGCCCAAGCCTCCTATCCACCCAAGCTAGGACCAGGGAAGGCCAGGCATTGGCTGCTGATGACTCAGCAGATAGACCTATAAGCTCCCCCTTAGCTCACAAGGATGGTAAGGTTGCAGACACTAATGGCAATAACGAGTCTGAGCAGGACTCGAACCCCTAATTGGCAAACACCAGGCAGAGACGTTACCAATCAGGCCACAACAACCCGTGAATACATTGATTGAGACATTTAATGCAAGGAAATAGTCTTTTACCCAAGATGATAGATTTGCTAATGTCTTAGTACCGAGACATTTCAATAAGAATTTTATAAACCTGATTCTCCTAATACTGAGGATACTTCTCTAGCCACATCTGATGGCGCCGTTGCGTCTCCTCTTCCTGTTCAGGTAACACGGTTGCATACAGCAACCCATGTTCCATGTACCCAACCTGCCAATTGTCAGAACATGTGAGATGCAGAATTACCAATTAGGCGATCTGGAAGATTTGCTTGTTTTGTTTACCTTCAGAAAACAATGGGATCACTTGAATATTTTGGAAACAGGGTTTTGCCTGTTGACTTAGTAAACGTAAACATTGTTTAAATTTATATTTTGACTTTGTAAGTACAGTATTGTATTTAACACCTACTCATATTGAAAAAGAAATTTGAGCAAGTTCTTGAAAGCTTTCCCTATTTTAATTTCTAACATATTTTACAGAAATAGTAATATGAATTTACTGCCGCTCTTTTTTAGACTCATTCTATTTTAAGTATTTATAATTGGAGGTGATGCTGTATGTTACTCATCTTTGTAATCTTAATTCTACATGTTCATATACAGTAATTTGTTGTAAAGTACTGTACTTAGTTTTGATTGTCCAGCTATTGTTTTATTCCTTTTACACTAGTGCTGAAGTGCTAGGAATTATTCATAGGATAAGGTTCTGATCTTGTTTGTGCTCATAGCTTGTTTTTAAGCAAAATAAAAGGAAAAGTAGGAATGTTATATATACTGACCGATACAGTAAAATTGAGTAAAATGTAAAATCTGTCGAGTGCAATTGTCTAAGCTGGGGATGAACATAACAGCCAATATCATGGCTTATGTTGGTGGTTTGGTTTCTATTACAAGTTGTCAACTTTAATGTTACAAGTATGATTCAACTGTACAGTAATTGAATTGACCTTTGTATGGTCATTGATGTAAATTGAAATGAAAGTAGGCGACTATAGTCAGGCTTTTGCAACGTATTGATATTGGCTGTATAGTAGGCGCTGAATTGAAGTTATGTTCAGAACTTATTTTTCTATTGATTATTATTGGGGAAAAAATACAGCCATTAAATGTAAACATATGTAATTTTCATAATTTATAATTAAAACTTTGTGGTTGTAATAAGTTCTGAACAAAGTATTTTAACCCTTTCACCCCCATGGACGTACCGGTACGTCCTTGCAAAAAACTGCTATTTAAATTTTTTTTTTGCATATTTTTGACAATTTTTTTTGAGAAACTTCAGGCATTTTCCAAGAGAATGAGACCAACCTGACCTCTCTATGACAAAAATTAAGGCTGTTAGAGCAATTTTAAAGAAATGTACTGCAAAATGTGCTGGGGAAAAAATAACCCCTTGAGGGTTAAGGGTTGGAAATTTCCAAAGAGCCTGGGGGTAAAAGGGTTAAAGTGCAATATATTGTTCAAGATTAGCTATCTGTATCAGTGCTGCAAATACTTGGCATGCGTTTAGTTTCATTAGCGTAATTTTGAGTAGAGTGCCTGTACTTTGTATTTCTTTATCATGCATATATTTTTGAAGACCGCATTATTTGCTCAAGCATAACGTGACATTGCAATACAGTTTGTTCCCGCTCGAATAATAAACCATCATCCTTTAATAAGAGTGGGACCTCAGCAAAGCTTCAACAGTTGTTTAAACTTTTAACTAAGTAAACATAGTTGCCTGTTGGGTGTCAGGTAGGCCGTGCCCATTCGACAGGTGAAACAACACTCACCTGGACTTCAGCTGCTGGACATTACACACACACTTCTTGGTGTCCTCATCTGTTCGTTTTAAGCTTTTTCTTTTTCTTTTAGATTGAATAATTGCTCTTGCAGACAGTTGTGTTTGAGGGATATTATTGAAATAAGCCAAGTACGGTATAAGCAGTGTTGCCTCTGTGTGACGATTTTCTGTCGTACATGCCATTATCCAACGTACTTATTCCTGCCTAGCACCATGTCTGTTGCTCTTCTATCCCTTGTGTATGGGTCGCCTTACAATGAAGACGACAACTACGTGAACTTAAGGAAGTTGGTTTTCTTTAGACATGGCTGGTGCTCTGACGGCAGAAGTTCCACTTCCGAGTGTCTAGGGAATGGGTGCCGCCCTTCTTTCCTTCAGTTTGTGTAGATCTCGGGATGTGCTAAACACCTTTTATCTGGCTCTACTGATGAGGTCTCTTTCCTTGTGAGAGCGTCGTTTGATTGAGAGCCATGTGATAGGTAACCACACAGTCGGAACATGCTCTCATTCTTCCTGTGATTGTGGCTTTCAAGACACCAGGGAACGTGTTCGTTTATGCATTCTCAGCACTTCCAGCCCATAAATCTTTAAAAGTTAGAAAGTTTCTCAGATGCACGCCAAGATCTTCTAACTCATTCTTGCAAAAGGAACTGGAACCGGTGAGTTCTCAGGTCCGATCTCAAAATTGTACAAGGAAATAAATAGTAAATTGGGCTCGCGTGGTATTTGCTATGCATCCTCTCCAACCAAAGATGGGCACTTGCATGATGCGTCTAGTGACTGCATTTTGCCACGGAAGCATGAAGCATGCGAGCCAGAAACAGTTCAGTTGCCGAATGAGACCGGTCAAAATTCGTCCGTTCTTCCTATTCATGGGATTGCTCCATTCTGTTTGCAGACTAACGGGCTTGTGTTCTTAGTGGAGGAAGGATTTTTTGAGAAACTATTTAGAGAAGGAGTTATCAAAGAAGTTCAGGAAGACCGATTGCGTGACTTCAACCGAATCCCTTCCCATGGGAGTGACAGTGATGTGCTTAGAACATTCCCGCTGGGGTAGGGATCCTAGTAGGTTCTTGTCTTGTTTTCCAAGTAAGATGATATGTATCATGAATGAATTAATCCCCCGAGAAGATATTGGTACATGGTTCAAGTGATCATGCACTTGCTACCTGTGCTAGGTTCTTACGAAAATAAACATGAGCATTGTTGGTACCGAGCACCACTGGTCAGAACGTTGGCAAAAGCCACCATTCCTCCTACTTTTGGATGTTCCTGAAGTGCTTGGTGACACACTCGCCGCTGTCTATTGATTTAGCTCAGGCAAAGGGCCGCATAGTTCTCAGACATTAAGTCTGCTTCCATGGAAGCCACTTCCTGTTTGACCACTGGTTGGTTACAGTTGTATACCTCACTTTAACCCGTAACTTGACATTCAGACAATCATCCCAAGCAGAAGGCAAGGACCTTTATGATGCTGCAGCCAGCTTACCAGTAGGCTTTTGGGTCCTAAAGAATACTAGGAAGAGGAACGTACTCAAGTTTTCAGATGATTCTCTCTCCAAGTCTTTACAGTCTAATCTTTGCGTTTAAGAGGAAGACAGCAAGTAGTGTACGGTCTTCTGTCAGGAAACAGACTTCTCGTACTCAGTGAACCTGAAGGATACATACATCTGGATACCCATCCTTCAGTCTGACGGAAGTATCACATCTTCAGGGTTCTAATTATCAGTTCAAAGCCAGAGTTCAGAATGTTTATCTCGTGCCCATTGTGGTGCCTACTCGATCAAGATTTACCTCTTGGGGTTTCTAGATAATATACTTTGCCTATATACTTCCTGGAAGTAGTACTTCAGGACAGACAATTGACCATTTTCCATGATGTGAGACTCCTTTAATCAATAACCCAGCTACATGGCCAGGCTGAAGATAAAGGACTGAATTATGCTGATAACATTTATATTTGTAAGAGCAATTGTGGGGAAGTACCACAGTCACTCCCACACGACCAAGAACTTCCAGCATGACGATAACAATGTCTTGAGGCTTGCCTCGGTTTGGTCTTCACGAGCTTCCACACCTGTGATCGATCCAGGGTTGTTGGAAGCATCATTGGTAAGCAGCCAGCAATTAAACTACTGTACTGGAAGTCCAATTAATGCTTTGATGTTAACTTCCCAGTAGGGCTTGATAAGTCTCCTGGTAGCACTGAAGAACACCACCACCACCTTCATGAATTACGTTTACAAGTGAAAAAAAGACTTTCAAAAATCCATTTTGATTGGGCAAGCAGGTATGCACCTGAGCAGATGACAGCATTATAGATCTGTACACAAAATCCATTCTAAACTTGAGGAATATTCAAACCACACAATCGGCAGGGGTACGGAGTAAGATCAGTGAGGCCCTCTCTTTTGTGCTCGGCAGAAATGCTTCCTGTGCTTCAGGAATCGCTATCAAAGGACCCATTCACCTCTCGGTTGATCAAGAACTTCCACAAGTATAATGTTCTCCACTTCCAGGGACCTTGGCAGCATTTAGGACAACTTCCAATTCACCAGTTACTTTTGGATACCCAACTCTTACTGCCTAGTTACCTTGTGTATCGATTACTCAACAAACTGTGGATGATGTTTCAGGATGCCCTGCCATCTCCCAAGTGCCACACAGTCGGTGGTATTCTGATTTGGCGATACTTCTCTTTGAAGCACCGGTAGAACTGCCCATCTTCTGCTAGTAATATCGTAGAGGAGATACTTCTTGGGTTGGAGCCTCTGCAGTGGATTGTGCTTCTCCTTATCTTCCATTGTCTAGGGAGTTTCCCTCAGTCTCTAGGTAGAAGGCTGCCACCCACTTATCCAGATGTCAAACTAGAGATCTTGGATCCTTCCCCCATTTGAGGATCAGCCCGGGTTTAGGAAGTAGCTTCAAATGGATCTTCCCTCACCATGAGCTAGTCCTTTTCTGATGGCACTTGGTAGCTTCAGGTCTCTCAAGCGGACCCTCCTATACCCTTGAGTGGGCATTAGGTAGGATTTGACCCCTAGGTTATGCACAAGCCTCAGATTACTCTCTCCTTTGTCCTGTCAGGACATGGTGAGGTTTCTTAGAGAATTCGGGTCCCCTTGTGGAGCACCTAGAGCTTTTCCATGCGGAAATGGTAAAGAGGAAGATATCCAAGAACATTGCTTCTTGTGTGTCTTGCACCTTCAGACATACTGATCCAATGAGAATCTGGAAGAACCATCCTGGTTTGAACACACAAAGTTAAGGATATCGAGGGGCTACCCTAACTTTCAGGAAGAACCTGTTAGTGACGCTAGTCCTCAAGGTAGGAGTCTGGTATGACAGAACCTCTGCCAGTCCCTGCCTATGTGAACTTACCCATAGGAGTCTGGATAACATTATCCTTAGCCATTCATATCTTATCGCACCACTCATTTATCCAGTGGATGGTGCTCTCATTTGCTTCTAGTAGATCTACATCAGATTATGCAGGACCCAGTTGGCAGCAGCAGAGGATGTCCGTGGTCTGGAGTGATTCACCTCTAGCAATCAGCAATGATGACATGTCCCTTCTGAAATCTTACCTCCTTTTTTCCCGACCTTGGATCTTGCTTTACTGTATTTAAGGTGGTCTATTCCTTTCTGTTGAGGGATGCTCCACAAGGTAGGAGTTCACTACAGTCAGGTGGTGCTTCGTTTGTTGAATTAGTCACTCTCCCTCCACTTCAATCTATAGGCAGCATGGTTTTGATGTTCGGGACCCTCCACTTCCATGAAGGTTTTTCTTGAATTTATATGACATCTTGTTGCCTGCTGTCCTTGGAAGTTAATGCCTTCGATTATATATCTGTTTGACCTTTTCTTATTTGTTAATATTATCATGTCAAATTTTAAGTGGTGCAATAATGGCTGTCGATAGAGGTGGTAGGGGGGTTGCCTTTAATGTGCCAGTGTTTATTCGACAGGTTCCATTAAACTCTGGATTCAATTTCTTTGCATGGCATGAGCTTTCCCACATTGATGAATAATATTCTGTAGTAGAATAGCAGACTGCTAGAGTGGTTTTTTTAAAGGGTTTCTGTATCTACTTCCCAGCAGGTGTTGACTAATTTGCTGAGCAGGTTGGTGTTTGTGTTAGTTTTTTTTTCTTGAGGTTGTTTGTGTTCTTTAAAGCTAAGAATTCTGTCAAGAGTAACTCCTAGTTTATGCTTGGTCTTTCCATATTTTCTCATCGTCTTATTGCCAACCTAGCTCTCTTGCCAAACAAGAAGCATCTCTTTTAAGCTAGGTTGCGATATTGTTTAGAAGGTTGATGTCTGGCGGTTTTACTCTTCGGTTTTCTCCCTTTTTTGTGTAAAGTCCTTGAGTTACGAATGAGATTTATTCTAAGAACGTGTTGCAAATGGTCTGTATTCGTGTAGGAATAAATAACAAATATTTAATGATAATTTGTATTTTTCGTAACTATACAAACCTAGTACTTTAAGTTTCATTGCTTACTTTAACCACCTCACAAGTTCTATATTGAAGGCCAAAGTAAGAGTTGTTGGGTAGGCGGGACACTTAACAGGCAACTTTGTTTATCTCGTTAAAAGTGTAAATGGCTAGTCCAGCTTTGCTGAAGTTTTACCCCTATTAAAGGACTCGGGTTTTTCTGATCGGGAAAAACACAAATTCATATTAAAATTTGTGATATTGGACAAAAAAGGTTTAGTTGCCTAATTGCAAGGGAAACTGTTTGTATTCTATTTAGATATATTGAAAAACAATGAGAAGTGAAATGTATTATTGTAATATATGGAATCAGTACACAAGATTTTATATAAATGTACTCTGCCTGATATTATCCGCAGATAGGTCAACCGTGGATTCACTTACGCCGTACACGGTTGATCGTTTGTAACCAATTTAGAAAATTGTTCATGGACAGGGCTTAAAAAATAAAAGTTGACAAAAGCAATTAAGAAGCAGACTTATAGAAACTAGGATTAAACAAAAACAAAGAAGCAGACTTTTAGAAACCAGGATTACTATCCTGTCTTCCAGAGCCAAAGAAAGATCCCCCTTCAACTGTAAAACTTGTGGTTGTAAAGGCAACGGAAATTATATTTTAGATGTCATACTCATGTGAAAAATAGATTTGTAAAAAGTTAAAAAAAAGAAAAAAAATATTCCCCCCTTGCAAATAAAGAGGAATGTTCTAGCAGATAAACAGATACAGTAGTAAGATATTTGTATGTGTGGGGAGAGAGAGAGAGAGAGAGAGAGAGAGAGAGAGAGAGAGAGAGAGAGAGACCCCCCTTATAAAACAAAGATAATTAGGTCATGGAGTAAAGTGTAATACTTATTGTATATGTCTGGTATCTACTGCGAAGGTAAATTCACGTGTCTAAAAAAAATTTACAATGATTTTCTTTGATTGGTGTGTGCAGATTATTTTATTTTACTTCCAATTTAATTTAGATTGGTTGTACTGTAATGTAATAAGTTGGAAAATGAGAAATCAATAAAAATGAAAAATCCAAAAGGTAAGATGAAGCATTACAAAAATTATATACCTGTAGTATGATAATGACAAAATCCATTACTGTGCAGTATTACCCCTGGGCTATAGAATTCCTTTGCATAAGTGTTAAGTCTCAGCTTCCTCTCCCCTGTCATACATTTGAGCGTGCTGCACTGTATTTGGTTTTATATCATTTAGTGCAGTGGTTCCCACCAAACTATCTTACCTGACGCCCCCTTTTTGCTTCCAGTAGACCCGTACGCCCCCACTCCTCTTTTTTTTTATATGAAATGATTCTTACATTTACTTCTTAGCATTGTATGGGAAAACAGATTTCTGTTTGTACTACATTTTAATAATGAAAGCCACTCAAACAAATAGTACATTCCAGTAACTAAAAAAGAAACATTTGGTTCAAAGTGAGCAAAAAAAAGTTTGAACATTAGCAAATTGGCAAAATTGAGTTGCAATTTTAAGAATAGATAATTTGAAAACATGGCATATAATATTTGGAAATACTTATGAGACTAAGGCACAATTTCTGGTCAAACTTAGTGAGATGGATGCATGTATGTAATGACAGATATTTGTTCTTTTAATGATTTTATTATTCTATTAAACAAGTAATTTCGAGCAGATGATTTCACGCCCCCATTGTATTGTCCTCACGCCCCCCTAGTGGGCCGCGCCCCCCAGTTTGGGAACCACTGATTTAGTGCTTTTGTGTCCTTCCAGTTGAAGATGCCTTCACACTTACATGGTTGTGAATATGCTTGGATGAAAAACATCGAGGTGTATAAAACCAACTAAAGCTCAGCATACTGTTCTCATTTATCAATAGGGAAGAGTTAGCTGAGACTGATACTGCTGTGTAAAAGAATTTTCCATCCCTTGTGTAATGATTTATTTTTATTTTATTTTTTATTTTTTTTTTTTCAATTTGGTGTTGATTACTTAAGAATACTATAACTTTTGTCTTTTCTCTCAGTGCTGAAATGTGAAAGTTCTTTAGTAATTTGAAAAAACAATGGATCTAGGAGAGTCATTAAAGGTGAAGCAATTACAGTATTATAGTTTTTTTCAGCATTTATCAGTCTCTATCACCTTACTCTGAATGGTAAGGTCTGACTACTCACAGTACTTAATAACATCGTTTCTTTTTTAATAAACTTATTATTATTATTGTAAGCATGTATGCCCTATTGCGCGGATACAAAAATCCTATAGTCCATTTCTTTTAGCGATGCATATTTGCACCGACTCGCAGCGGTGCCCTTTTAGCTCGGAAAAGTTTCCGGATCGCTGATTGGTTGGACAAGATAATTCTAACCAATCAGCGATCAGGAAACTTTTCCGAGCTAAAAGGACACCGCCGCGAGTCGGTGCAGATATGCATCGCTAAAAGAAATGGACTATAGTCTCATTGGGATCTGGTTAATTGATAAATTTATCCTGCTCGTTTGACCTTTGAATATTCGATAAATAAGCCGCAAGACCCAATCTCAGAATACAGACAAGCAAAAGAACACTGACAGTCAAACAAATTCAGCTGTCCAGTGTTTAACCCAGTACATGCATCATGTATTGGAAAGAAACCTTTTAAAGGAGATTTGGACCATTGTAAAATTTTCAGTTTATCACTAATTTTTTTAAGACATAACATACTGCATTGAATAAGGCTCAATATATTCATACAGAATAAACTCTTCACGTTAGCCATATAATAGTGAAGAATGTTGAATTCAATGAATTAGTTGAAATATTGATTATGATAAAAGAATCTGGGAAACCTTATCATTGACTCCTTGGGGACTGAAATAGACACTTACATACATACATATACCAAGGCACTTCCCCCAATTTTGGTGGGTAGCCGACATCAACAAATGAAACTAAACAAAAAAGGGGACCTCTACTCTCTACGTTCCTCCAGCCTAACAAGGGACTCAACTGAGTTTAGCTGGTACTGTTAGGGTGCCACAGCCCACCCTCCCCCGTTATCCACCACAGATGAAGCTTCATAATGCTGAATCCCCTACTGCTGACACTTAAAACCTGTTAAAACTAGTGCAAGACTATATTTTAGACATGGTACAGTGTTCCACTTCCTTTACTCTGCATTCAGGAAAAGAACAGGGTTACCTGGTCTTAAAGGGCTAGTTATCCTCAAAGAAATCTTAACTAACCTCACAGGTCAGAGTATCTGGTCTTTGCCAGAAGTGGCAAGGTCAGAATATCTACTTTTAGTGCCAGTCATATCCAGAAAAAGGAGAAAGTAGCCTTGGAGACCAATATCTTGAGAGAGTCAGGCTATCTTAAAAGGTATGGAGTACAGTGATTCTTTTAAAAAGTCCCAACTTTAGGTCTGATGGAACACTTGGGAATAGATTTTGCACAAAGTGCTTGATCATATACTGTAGGTAGATCTTTATTCACGTTCAAGTCTAGTTCATGTTGGTTGAAAATCTATGAGAGGGCTAGTCTGTAGTTTTTTATGGCTTAGAGGGGTGACAATTTCTGAAGTAGCTTAAAGATTAACTTATCGGAATAGTGATGAACTTCCAAAAATCTTGTTTTGTTACAATAACTTGTAAACTAGACACATATCTCTATATAGTGCCGTGAATGCTACAGTGATTAACTCTTGAAAAATCTTTTGCACGGTTGATGCTGTATACAGTAATTTTATTGCATGGTGTAGGGACTAGTCATTCTTGGAGTCAGTGGAATTGAAGGCTATGTGAACCACACCTGCTCTTGCCAGACAACACCTTTCAGAATTGTCCTGATATTTTAGCTTCTAACAACTTCTGAAGGGTGCACCATACCATCTGGAATGGGGAATACATGGCTCTCATCCATCATTTTAGCAATGCATCATGATGCCTGTCGTAAGGCACTGGGTCTTGTTAAGACAAGCAGTATACAGTATACTGGTAATTAGGGTCTACTAAGAGCAGACCAAGATGTTCAGAGACCATTCCAACAAGGGAGTCTTTGATCTCTCTAGGGGGTCGACTGTAATGCTTCAAGTTTTATGGGATTATTGCTACCTTGTGATTTTTTCCAGAAACAAATATCCTCTGCCAAAAAGCAAATTGTTTTTGAGTGCATACCCCTGCCTGGTACCATAGATACACTAGTCGTTTTGTTTTCTGACGTATCACTGAAAATTTTTACGTTGAAAGATGGATAAAAAAGACAGCACCGTATTTCTCTAACGTAAACATAACATGTTATCTGGAGGTTCAAGTAAGAACTCTCTCGACTGCAGAATTTTTAGAGATAGTTCATTCAAGGATAGTGAGGAGTGGCCATACCCTACTCTTCCTACACCTTTGTGATTGAATCTTGATGTCCTTCAAGATGGGCAAGATGGTCATAGCAAATCAAACTCTCAAGGAAGATTTTCTTGTCTGCTTACAACTCTGCCACTATTACCTCTCAGAGGATTAGGTCTCTCTACTATAGATGGCATGTATTCAATCCTAGTCTGGAGGTCCTTGGTGTGCTCTTCGTCTTAACGCACCCCAACAGAGTCCCTTTTTCTTTGGAATTGTAAGATTGTTTGGTGAACAAGACGACACTACAGGGGATGATGCCCGGGGTATGGCTATCGATCCACTGGCTCCCATTTCTGGGATAGTTGGAACTGAAGGAGCCTATAGAGAAGCAGACCTCTTTTTCTTACTCTTAAGAGAAAGGGAAATCATTGCTAGATCACAGCTGAAAGAGGAGACAATGGGCCCTCTGTGTGTAACACATCTATGGCCCTCTGTGAGTAACCCAGGCACCAATAATCTGAGATTATGTTTTCTTTTAGCTACTGTGGCACTTGTTAAGAGAGCATTTCCCTCTTAAATGAGACCTGTGAACTCATGTGGAACTATTTCCGGGCACTGTAGTGCCAGCAACAGCCGTTGAAAAGGAAAAAACAATAAATAATTTCAATAGAAAGGCCTGAGCCAGAAACTGTAAGGAAGATAAAAACCTAACTCTAACAGTAAATTAAAAGACACATAAATGGAAAAGATGTGGAAATAACATATTACTACGTAGCAACATGTTAATTCTCATCAAGTTTTGCAGAAAAGTGAGAAGGAAATGTAGATGGTGTCAGTAATCATGATGGAGCATGCGTAGTAGTATCATCAGGATCCTACTAATATTGAGTCTGGTGGAACTTGGATTTCTACATTGGGGAAATCATGTATATATTAATTAGGGACTTGTAAAAGAACTTATCTGAAAATAAATAGTTAATGAGAGAAAGTGAGAATCTTTTGAATGTCCTCACCTTTATAAGATGAGGATTACCGTGTCAAGCTCCTTCCATTTTGATGGTGTGCAAGTATAATGACATAGACAGACATGTCAGTTTTCCGATATCTTTTTCTCCACCCTATCTGTAACCCACAATGGCTGTGTGCGTGTGTATATGTGTGAGATTTTTTTTTTTTCCTCCTGTAAGTCATGTGCTTATGACACTTCCTACACCTCATCTGCTATCTTGTAATATCCACTAAAATGCCTATAAATGAATTTTGGAAAAAATCAGGATTTTGGTATGCTATGTCAGAAGAATCTGTTGTTAAATTTGAAGTGTTGCATTAGTAAAATTTCCAAGGGGTAAGAGACTGTGAATATGAAGTTTATTGTGGTATAACATAATTGGTAGTAGCTTTAGTCAATTTTAATTTTTTAGTGTAACGTTAAATTTATACTGATTGTAATAGTTGGCTAAAAGTGTTGTGTTCCAAAGTCTTAAGTAGATTAAAGTGAGAGCCGAGTAAGAATAGTGATAACTTCCCTAAGTATTACAAGAGTTGAAAAATACAAAATACTGGTGAAATAATTATCTCAAGGTTAAGCAAAACTAATTTTCTTAACTATTCATGTTAGTGTTTGAAGTGATGGGTTGCTGGCCTAGGCTATATAAATGCACAAAATTTTCCTTTCTGTTCCAGGGGAGTTACAGCACTACTAAAACTAAACCCTTTTGAGAAACTTCCATCCACCCTTTACCGCCCTCTCCGATTGGAGGTATTTAGTGTATTATCGACTTATAGAAGGTTTTAACCTTATTCATTCATCCCATGAAGTGAACAGATGTCATCTTTATATTTTTGTTACGTAAAACACAGGTTGATTACTGAATCAAGGTTAGAATGAAGAACTGTATAGCTTTAACTTTTAGTGTTCCAGTATGTAGGTCTTACAAGTGAGATATCATTAGGTGTTGAGTATGGAAGTTGTGCATTCTGTGTTGTTTGTGTTATACTAAAGAAAATAAAGGACAAGGAAGACTTAAAAGCAAATTACCAGATGGCATGGGATAATAAACATGCTTTCATATACATGTAAATTCTTAACGAACTATGTCTGAAAAAGTGGTTATTGAGAGGAGAAAGGCTTATTGTTATTATTCTGTAATGTTTGTTGTTTGTTATGCTTTTCTTGTTTCTGTTATGCAGTTTTAATTTTATTTTGGTGGTGTTAGTGCTTATGCACTGTCAAATAAATGTATTTTGAGTGCAAGTGTTTTTAACCCTCTCAAGTGTCCATTTATCTTTGTTGCTTAGACTTTATGGGCTTTGATTTTTTAGTAAACCTTAATTTCTGACAGAAATGGCCTTCAGAAACTTTTTTATTTTCTCTCTCTCTACTGCTAATCTTTGTGTTGCCTGTACATAATGCTTGCTAGTAATTGTACATCATATTCGGAAATTATTACATTCATAGAAGTGGTAATTGTATACCTAGATTCCATAGTCAGTCGGCTACGCTGTGATGTACCTAGAAAAATAATCTGATTATATTCATAGTACTTGGTTTGTCAAAGCGTTTTTTACATAATTCATTGTAGCTCTAATTTTTATGAATAACCAACACCATTGTTTGCAATATCACTCACTGAATGTTTGATAAATATATAATTATTGTTTTATCTTGCTAATTTTGGTGTGAGTATTATTGTTGAATAAAAGTATGATACACCTTTACACAGCCTTTTTGCAAAATTGCTGCTTAACTGATGAGCACAGATGATAGACATGATAACATTACAGTATCTTCAATGTTTAATCTATTAAATATTTATCTCAATTTTTTCCTTGCCTGTTATTTGTAAGTTGATTATTCTTTATAATTTTTGTTTATCATATTTTCAATGGCGATAATCATGTTTCTTCGAAGTGACAAATTAGAGTATACTGCTTGTTTGCATGTGACAGTAATGCCTTACTTAGGAAATACTTTATGAAAAAACTTTTTAAATTGAACAAGTAAGCTTTAGTAGCAAAACCTAGAAGAAGAATTGAAATCAGAGCATGAGTCTAGTCACTCAATTACAAAACTATAAACACATTACAGTACGCTATTTCACAGTGATAATGCATGTTAACAGTTGTATTTGGAATCCTGAAATTCTGTAAGTCTTCAATTTAATGTCTTCCTCTGTGTTGCTTGTCTCTGGTGTTAACCCTTTGAGAAAGAATTTGAGTTATGCTTAAGTTTTTCTTAAATGCTTAAGTTTTTCTTGAATATTTTATCTTATATAAGGCAGGTTCTCATGCGCATAGAATTGTACATTTGTGTGGAAAGTCTTGGAGTGTTTGGATTAGTACTTTGTACTGAATATAGTCTCTGGTTGTGTAGTGTACCCTTTTTTAAAAAAAGAATTGCCTTTGAAGAATCTCTGTTTTTAATTATTTCTCAAAGGGTTAGTGTTCCATATTTTCTCCCTCTGTGAATTTGGTCTTTTCTTCATTCCTATGCTGTAGGTGTTATTTCAGATTCTTGGTATTTTCCTCTTTTATTTTACTTTCATTAATAATTTAGTTTTAAATTAATTTAAATATCATTTCTGTAGCCTTTTTTTTATTCATGTCATACCACTGCAAATCATTGTTAATGTAGGTCAGGAAATTTTAACCACTGTTCTAGAAAACTTGTACTTTATTTTTCCTTCTATACCACTCCTGTTGTAGATATTCGAATGCGTATATTTAGTAGACTGAACTGTTTAAGCTGATGTAAAAAGTTGCCAAATACAGTATGTGTTATTCCTGTCAGATTGCCTCAAATAGTTGGAGAAAGAGAATGGCTCATGTATTCCTTTATTAACTGGGTTTCTGTTCAAAGTAAAGGTTTGTGGAATGGAAGGCTGTGTGCTGTATTTTTGTAAATTCACTGTAAAGTTTATAGATCTTGTTTTACTTTATGAAATATTACATTTTCATATGATAAGGAGTGTGTGTGTGTGTGTGTCTGCTATATGAATGGTTACATTTAAAGCATAGTATAAACTTGTTGGTAAAAGTATATTAGCTGTTTGGTCCAATCTCTTTTGACATTTAACAAAAAATGCAGTGTGGGGGCCGTAAAAATTATGATTTAAAAGCTCATTGAACCAAGTGTGGAGAAACACTGGTAAATGATTATTGTGAGAGCTTCAAAATGATTGTGTGAAGAGGTTCTGTTGGGTAAAGCAAAGGAGAGAATGAAGATGATGAGATTGAAGGGAAAAACAGATTGAAGAAGTGACACTACTACTACTACTACTACTACTACTTTTGGGCTTGAATGGATTAGTGTGCAGTAGTATATGTGACAAGGGTGGCCACACTAATGTTGTGTCTTCTTCTCTCTTCTTATCGTTTTTACAGGTTGGCCCGACTCACAATGATCGCTTGTGTTCGATCCTTTTGGCTGATGCCCATCATCTATTGCTGCGTCCCAGACCTCCACACTACTTAGGGCAGACATATTTAAAACCTTTCATAATAGAGCCTTTTTATTTTTATTTATTTTTCACTTTTTCCTCATGGACAACCAGTGCTGGTTTCATTTGACAAATCATAGTATATCCCTCTCACTGCATAGAAATACTATATAAGAAAAAATGTTTTGGTCTTGAGGAAAAGTTGTTCTATTTAGACGTTACTTCCTTCACAAAGCAGTGTTTTGCCACAGGCATTTTTATTGTTGATGCCTTGTTGCTTTGTGATGGTAATTGTTTTTGTTTGTTTTGTTATCTTTGCAGATATTGGCGAATGGGTCAACTTTCACTGATGCGTGGTGCACCTGCCCCAGTGTGTACAAAAATAAAGGGAAATGTATATCCTAGCCTATGTTTTTAACATAAAGACCCAATAAGAGAAAAAATAAGAAATGAGAGACTTAGGTTTAACAATTAAGAAGTGGATTCTCAGACTAAAAATAGATATATCTGCCTTATTTCTTCATGATTTACTAAATCACTATAGTACAGTAGTCCATTGTACTACGTTTTGGGCTGAGATATTTGATGTGGAATGTTAGGAAGTTAATATGGGAATGAGTGTGTTCAGTAGAGTGTCAGTGGCCGCCGAGTGTTTTTTATATTCTACTCTTTGCAGAACACAGGTTGAGCAGCCTTAGACTACTCCACAGAGTACTGTACCTTGAAGACTTGCGACGTAAAAGGGCTAAGCCCAGTCTTGGTTATTTCAACTGTGACTGGTTCATCCTCATAATATAATATAATATCTATATTTTCATTATCATGATATTTCAGTGTCATTGTCACTAAGTTCATCAGTCATAATACGAGTCTCATAGTATCAATCTACCTACCAAGCAACCAACCGATGATAGTATGATATCTCTTGTGTGAATATGTGATATGCCTGTTCTTTTTTTCTTTGTCATTTCATGGTGTAAGGTGGGCAGAAAGGCCTCAGCGACAGGGAGATTCAGCGGCTGACCGTTCGGCAGTTAGCTGGGGCTGCTATTTCGCAATGTAGCCTCCCCAGTGCAGTGGTAATGGTTTTCATTAAGGTGCACCTGTAGACCTGTATACTATACTAGTCTTTTGGCAACTAATGTAATACAGTACATTGATATGATTTTAAAAAAATCTCTACTGGTCAAAAGGATAGATTGGCTGTTACTTTCTTCGGTTTAAAGCAAAGGGCTTGGTAAAAATTTTATATGGACCTCGTATGAAAATATACGGTTCATATGAATTAATAACATGCCTTGTGTATTCATCATAGCAAAGAATTTTATGTAGGGATCATAGTACGGAATTTATTTTTTGCTAGTTATAGCTATTGTACATGGTGGAGCATTGTACCTTTTGCCAAAAGACAGTCTAGTTCGCTGGGATATTGGAATAGGTGTGGCATTTGTTTCTTCTTTTTTGTAGAATGTTTCATTCTCGATTCTTCTGTCTCTCTTAATATTACAGCATACAATATTCATTATCTTTTTTTTAAAAAGGGCAGAACCCAACACGTATAGCCAGTGCCTTTTAGGAATAAAAAGAAGGAATGCCGTAGGTGAGAAATATAATGTCTAGTTTTGAAAGGTTTGTCAACATTGGATAGTGTTGTCATCATCAGTGTTATTCAGGTAGTAGGTTTGCTCCTTTTTGTACCGTGTAATGTACTGCACAGTACTTGAAAGTTGAAATTATGATTTGTCTATAGGACATTTTCATCAGGAATATTTTTGAAATTTTGTGGGAAAAATGTAAATTGTTTATGATGTTTCTGCAGTGATAACTGGTGCTTTTTATGATATTAGTCATCCAAGAGTATTTTTTAAAATTAAGAGAATTTTGTAAAGTTGTTTTAGTGTTTTTATTTAAAAGATAGATTAATATAAGGTAACATAGTGAACATTATTCCTTGTTTTATAAGACTTTCAACTTAAACTGAATGTTGAACTGGCCTTTGAGAACTGAAATCAAGTGATGACTTTACCTCACAGAGGTGTGTTATGCAAATAGCTAGAAAATTTTCATAGCATTTATGCAAATTCTCAAGAAGGATTACTAGTAACAATGTTTGTTTTGGGGTACTATATAAACAGTACATTTAGATTTTTTATGAGTTTGCTTTTGGGAGAAGGGTCCTGGAGTGCTTTTAATGAGTGAATTATGGAGTTGGCCTGCATTTTCTTGTAGGACATGTATTTTTTGCATACACTTGCAGTGATGGTCTGTTGTTAACCCCCCCTTTTTTAATTAGCATCCTTCAATCATAAGGGTTAACATTTTAAATCTTCCTATAAACCTCCGCTGATGATCTTATGGCTTCTCTCAAAGCTTGGCATTTAATGACAGTTAACCCCCAAATGAAATTAAAGTTTCCGATTCCTTTCCTTTCAGTAGGTGTAGGCTTTTAGTATAGTGTTGAACCACTGTAGCACAGCTAATGGCAGTAACAATTCCGTGGTCGTGTGTTTTATTAGCCTGACTGCACGTTAATTTTAACAATTAAGGGGGAAGAATAAATCTATTACAGTATCTTTGCTGCTGTATGATGACCTTTTAATATGCTTTTGTTCCGACAAATGCAAACCCTTCTCCTTTACTTAGGATATACAGCAAAGCTGGAGTACACGGCAGGTAAACTTTTATTAAAAGGTGTAAACAGGTGTAGCAGGGAAGTCCCATCCTCCTGCTTGTTCACTTTGATAGCTGCAGTCAGTCGGAACAGACTTTCTTCTACTAGCTGGACTAACTTAGATATTTTTTTTTTCCAGCTTATAAGTGATTGTTTACTGTGGGGATGATTGCGGGTATGCACACATGCCCCTAGGGTGTTGAGAGGCACCTTCATGAGGTTGTGCCCTGCTGTCAGAGGACACTTCTGCAGTCAGTAATCTTGATGCAACGAAAGTCCGGATTAGTCACCCTCCTGGTGGATTGTGTATAGCAGGAGGAGGAAGAAGAGGTCAGTTCTTCTCCTTTAGGGTCATCCTTGAAGTTGAAGAAATCGCGAACTTTGAACCCCGGTACGCTTCCCACCAACCCTCCCTCTTTAATTACCTCCTGAAGCCGTACGGTGAAGAGGGGTGGCT
This sequence comes from Palaemon carinicauda, assembly GCF_036898095.1. Lineage (NCBI taxonomy): Eukaryota > Metazoa > Arthropoda > Malacostraca > Decapoda > Palaemonidae > Palaemon > Palaemon carinicauda. Next base: position 4,088,205 of record NC_090725.1, on the reverse strand, counting down.
CTTCAACTCGGGAGGTGTCTTCATCTGCTTTACGTATTTACAATGCCCTGCAAGTTGTTTGAACCTCCTTTGGACTGCAAGTCACCCCTTCCAATGAATGAAGCAGATTCCAGATTTCGTTCAGATCCCGAGTCCCATGACGCCTCAAAGGATAAGAGGTTACCATATAACCCTCTTTCATTTTTCTTTGAGGTCTCATGCTTCAGAGAAAGGAAGGATCTTTCTGTTGGTACCGAAGAACAAGATGCCTCGCATACCAGAAAGGGATTTTCAAGCTTCCTGGAGAGTTCAAAACTTGGGATCCAAACCTGATCCTAAGAGGGGTACTGGGAACAACCCTTCTCATTCTCAATCCACTCTAAGGAAAAGAGGAGCACGAGTGATGTATATCTCTCGACTCTTCCTACACCGACCAGGAATGGTGTTCTTAAGGGAAGACATATGCCTCCGACCAGGTCTCAGATGCTTCTGACAGTGCCCTTGCTCAGCTTGCCTGACCTAAGCCCCCCTGATACTGAGGAGTGCGCGAGTCAAAGTCCACTTTTCTGCAGGTGTTGGCCTGCATTCACTGAGTTATGGTTTCTGGAAGCCCTGTTGCTCTCCTCCTAAGGGAAGGATAGTGGCTATTAGGGTGCTGTTCACTTAGAGGCACCAGACCTCAGCTAGAGCTTCTGTGGTCAATTCTAGCCGAAAACCCATTGATAAAGTCGACGCGCAGGTCTCTGTGTGGAGGGACTCTCTAAAGGCAGGGAGATTCTCCTGGATGGTTTCTCCGGATTTTTCTTTCCAGAAGTATTACCTCACCCAGGATGCTTCTGCTTGTTCCTTACCTCTTGATCCTGCTGTAGTGGCATACTGTATATAAACAAACAAGGTGGCACTGTTTCTCTGCATCTTTGACAAATAGCAGTGGAAATTCACAAGTTGACACTGCTCAACTGGATCACTCTGACAGCCTGCTTTATTCCAGGTGAGAAGAACATCATGGTGGACAAGCTGAGCAGAAGAATGCTGACCATTGAGTCTGAATGGTCTTTGCATCCTCAGATAGCTATTGAGATCCTGACTTTGTGGTATTCTTGCCAGTCGACCTATTCACAACCTCAGTAAATCGGAAACTTCCGATGTACTGCTCCCCGATGCCAAACCCAGAAGCAGCATTTGAAGGTGCCTTCCAACATCACTGGGACTGCCTCAACGTCTATAATTTTCCGCTGTTCTGCTTGATAAGGAGTGTCTCGAGTCTGGTCCACTTTAAACCTCAATATGACTAGTAGCCCCAAAATGGTCCCAAGCAGGATGTTACCTAGATCTTATCTTCTACTTCTAATAGAGAGACTGGAGAGAATTTCCTTCACTCCCCTCCCTGTTGTGCTAACCACACATCCAGATATTCCTCCGCTTGTGGATTTGCTTCTTTGTCACGTGTGGAGGTTATCCAGCATCTCCTCGCTGAGAAAGGCTATTTGCGCAAAGTTGCACGAGTGATATCAGGATACCTCCGGAAATATTCAGCTTTCGTGTGCCAAGCCAAGTGGACCATCTCTTGTGGTTGGTGTTGTGGGACGTGTGTTTCTCCTTTCGAAGCTTGTATTCCATTGATAGCCGAATTTTTACTTAACCTCCAAAGAAAAAGCTCTGCTCAGTATCAGTGGTGAAAGACTATCGCTCAGTCTTGAGCTATGTCATTAGGCTGAAAGGAGTTGATATTTCTTCATCGCTGGACTCCTTATGCTCTTATGGGTTTTTGAGTAGGCCTGTTCTCTGATAGAGGCTAGACCGCCACCCTTGGGTGTTACTAAGGTCTTGTGTTCCCTTATTAGGGCACCTTTTGAACAGTTGAGGCTGGCCCCAGACAGGAACTTTACCCTGAAAATGGTTTTCTTGCTCACCTTATCCTCCTCCAAACAGGATAGCGCACTTCATGGTCTCATTTTTTATGCTAATATACCTAGATTTGGAGAAAGATCTCGTTTTTTCATCGTACCCTAGTTTTTAGCTAAAACCCAGAAACCATCATTTCCCAATTCCAGGTTTTCTTTATTTCAGGTCATTAGCCTTAGAGCGGTAACTGACGATACTGATCAGCTGCTTTTGAGTCCTGTGACGGCATCAAGGTTCTTCCTTAAAGGTACGCACACAACTCGACCTCACTTGAAGCACCTCTTTGTCAGCACAGGGAGAGTTAGGAAGGTGATATGATCTCCTCTTGACTAAGGAAAGTCATTAACTGTACCCGTTCGCCACCCTCACTTGCTCTAGGTATAGCTCGGGTTAGAGCTCATGATGGTATTACTTGAGAATTTTTATGGCGCAGTTACTTCAGGCAAGCATCTGGAAATGGCAGACCACCTATATTGCCCGTTACCTGCTTGAATTGAATGAACCACAGGTCTAGACACCTTTTTGCTAGGATCTGTGGTGGCTGCACATCAGGTGAATTAGGTGCCTGAGCTCCTCTCACAGGACCATTAGTATTGGATTGAGGAGTAAGGTTACTGGGGTGAATATTAAGATGACTGGGCCTTTCCTTTTCATCTTCCTGGCCTCTCTTTTTGGTAGAGCATTGAAAACCCTGTCAGCTGAAATCAATTCGTTTGCAACAAATCCCCTTTTAGCCTGTAGCTTTTTTGTTACATTATATAATATAAAAGTGTAACTCCCTACACTTTACGTTGGGGAGTGTGTTGTAACCAGGCAAACCCATTGACATGTATATTCCTTATTGTTACTACAGACTTTTCTGCTCCCTATCCTTTATTGCACATGCTGTGGACATTATGATATTACTAAACCAGTGGTGCACGAGGTGTAAAGAACCGCAAACTCTGTACCACTTACAAGGGTCCGAGTTTTTAGTACATACATACATACATATACCAAAGGCACTTCCCCCAATTTTGGGGGGTAGCCGACATCAACAAGAAACAAAACAAAAAAGGGGACCTCTACTCTCTACGTTCCTCCAGCCTAACCAGGGACTCAGCCGAATTCACCACATTTCCACCACAGATGAAGCTTCATACTGCTGAGTCCCCTACTGCTGCTACCTCCGCGGTCATCTAAGGCACCGGAGGAAGCAGCAGGGCCTACTGGAACTGCGTCACAATCGCTCGCCATTCATTCCTATTTCTAGCACGCTCTCTTGCCTCTCTCACATCTATCCTCCTATCACCCAGAGCTTTCTTCACACCATCCATCCACCCAAACCTTGGCCTTCCTCTTGTACTTCTCCCATCAACTCTTGCATTTTTAGTAACCCTGGATAAGTATCCAGCTAGTTAGAATAGACTTCTACCCAAGGATGTCTCCCCTTTGTAAAGGGTGGGGGTTAGTATTTATGTTGGAACAAATACAGATTTGGAGATAATTTGTATTTTTCCTAACTACAAACCTGAGTCCTTTACTCGTACTTTCCCACCATCTCCTACCCCTAGAAAGTGCCGGCCGCAATCAAAGTGAGTGCTCAGTGAGCAACAATGTGTCCAGGGCTTCCACCCTCTCTGCCAGTAACTACCAGCCACCTGTTAACACCTTGTTATAAAAGTAACTTGTGTACCCCACCTTTGCTGATATCTATCCTATGTAGAGGGCAAAGGTTTGTATTATAAGGAAAAGTACAAATAATCTCCAAATTTGTCATTTTACTAGGGATGTGATGTTTATAAAAATTATAGTATAGAGTCTATATACGAACATTAACCTACTTTGGTTTTATATCCCTTGATTTTTCCTGAATTTAGACCAAAGTCGTCCTCATCTACAGCCATTTTCTGCTGAAAGGACCAGAACTCAAGACATTGCTTGTCATCATTAACTGGGAGACTTATTAAAATGTCATTGAAAGCAGGGCAAATAAATCATTGGTTTTTGGCAAAAATGGTCACCTGTAGTAGGCAGAAAAGGTTGGATATAGGTTTTTTTTTTTGGGGGGGAACAAGAATTGAGACTTGAATTTGACAGAACAAGACCTCAATTTCGGATATTGTTTGAATAAAATTCTTAGCTCTCCAAATGTGTGTGGTTTTTCCTAATTGTTACCAGATTTCTTTTCAAACCAATGTCCAACAACTGCATATTCTATTAAGAAGTCCATCCATGCCATGGGGTGAATTAATGTTGGTGCAATATTTCAACTGAGGCCTTGCGTTAATGTACCTTTGAAATTAATTAATTGCAATTTTCACGTATTTTTTTTTTAGTTTTTGTTCAATGAGCTATTTAGAACATATAATCTACCCATAGCTTTTTGTAATAATTTTTATTGTTAAATGTACTAATAAATAACGTTAATAACTTTGTATATTAGTATCATAAAGTTTTTGTTTTAAGCATTGATATCTTCCTCGTTCGTATTTTCTTGAAGCTGAACAGGCTAGTTTAGCTTTTTGGTCTTATGAAAATAAAACTTTTAGTGGACCTTGATCCTTACAGTAAACCCAAATGTTATTTTTCCTTAATATTTTTTTAAAGACAAATTATTTTTTAGCTCCTAAGCTGTCTCTATTTTTTTTGCAAGTTAGCAAGCAAGAAGAGGTTCTTTTTGCATTTGTTCAAGTGGTAATGTTACTCCATTAGTATACAGTATGCACAAGTGTTAATGTTTATGTAAATATATATGTAGACAATGCCAATTGTTCTTTACTTTTCTTTAAAGCTGTTTCTGATCTCTATCCATGCATCTGCTCTCCCGCAGCTTCACTTTCATTCTCTTAAATTGTTGTTACTCTTAACCCTTTTACCCCCAAAGGATGTACTGTTACGTTTCACAAAACTCATCCCTTTACCCCCATGGACGTACCGGTACGTCCTTGCAAAAAAATGCTATAAAATTTTTTTTTTTTCATATTTTTGATAATTTTTTGAGAAAATTCAGGCATTTTCCAAGAGAATGAGACCAACCTGACCTCTCTATGACGAAAATTAAGGCTGTTAGAGCAATTTAAAAAAATATATACTGCAAAATGTGCTGGGGAAAAAATAACCCCTTGGGGGTTAAGGGTTGGAAATTTCCAAAGAGCCTGGGGGTAAAAGGGTTAATGTCAAATTCCCTGGTCAACCCCATTGAGTATCTGGAAATATAACTGAATGGATTCATTTATTTGTTTGTTAAGATAGCAAACTGTGCTAGTAATAGAACATGGCTGAGACCAGCAAACCTCCAGCTATATGTGTAGTTGCATTCAAATTGCATCACTTATGATTTCTATTCTTGGTTATCTTTTTCAGTCATAGGTTTGATGTTAAGGAATTTTAAGACAAGTATATCTGTTAAAAAATGAGTGGCAGCACTTTGGTAATTTATAGAAGTTTTCATTGAAATTTATTACTGTATAGTTCATATTCTCATTTTTTTCTTAAAATTAGCTGTGCCTTTTGAAGTTTTGACCTTTTTAACAATGTAGGCTAAAGAATAAGTTCTACAAATGAGAAATTGGCACTATTATAATTGCATGAACTTTATATACCTTGGATGATTAATACATAGGAATTACTGCTTTTGTTAGGTCATATTCTAGTGATGGTATAAGAATTTTTTTATATATTAGTGTGACATGTGCTTAGATATTAGTCAATTTGATTACTCATGGTTTGAGTCTGGTTTATTAAGTGTTTCTCGATCCTTTTTTTGGTTGATGTAAATTTATAAGAAATCTAGGAAGTGTGCAGAATTCAGTATAGATGTTGCGGGGCTTGTCCAGAATTCATTTTGGTGCCGTGTCCTGTTAGTGACACACGATTGTTGGGATAATTCCATTATTTCCCAATTGGAACTATCTTGACGTGTGTCCTATCGAAAAACATTAGGATTCCTCTATTGGATGAACTGGTTCGTATTCTTACACCATTTTATTTCTCTCGCCCGTCAAAAACTTTGCTTATTTGATTCCTATGGGCAGGCTATATGATAGTGTTGTGCCCAGTTTATTACAAGCCTCTAATTCGAGATCTTGATTTGACAGAAGGAGCCACACGGTCACGGTCACCCCTTCGGGAAGTGGACCAGTCGGGATCTCTCGTATTGGGTGAGTAGTATTTATTTATCTATAGTTTTTTTTCTTTTTATGGATATTTTTCTAAAATTATTGATAACTTGAGGTTTAAACCCTTTTACCCCCAAAGGACGTACTGGTACGTTTCACAAAAGCCATCCCTTTACCCCCATGGACGTACCGGTACGTCCTTGCAAAAAAATGCTATAAAATTTTTTTTTTTCCATAATTTTGATAATTTTTTGAGAAAATTCAGGCATTTGCCAAGAGAATGAGACCAACCTGACCTCTCTATGACAAAAATTAAGGCTGTGGAAGCAATTTAATAAAAATATACTGCAAAATGTGCTGGGAAAAAAATAACCCCCTGGGGGTTAAGGGTTGGAAATTTCCAAATAGCCTAGGGGTAAAAGGGTTAAGCTCCTTTGAGTAATGGTTATTATTTGTATATTTAGGTACGGGTGCCAAGAAGGATGATATGGTTCACCTATTAGGCCAAAGTTTACCACGTCTTTCATCGGATCAAAAAGATGCAGTTGCTAGAGCGAAGAAATATGCAATGGAACAATCTATACGCCTTGTTCTTATGAAACAAACATTAGCTCATCAGCAGCAGGTGTGTGATTTTGTTTTAGTTTGGTAATTTATTAGTGGACTTGTATTGAAAATGTATTTTATTTGTCAGATTTGTATGTTTTTTTTCATTCAGTTTTTTGCTTATGATGATTAAATGAAGGCCTTAGTTACACAAGCTGTAAAGAAAATCATAGGGAACAAATGAAATAAAGTAGTAAGAAATCTTTTAAAATGATTCATGTTATTAGAAGGACAGAGGAATTTATGTATAGAGGCATAATTATCAGAATTTATATAGTTGAATTTTTTGTTTTGACATGAATACAAACCCTTGTTTTTTTTAAATTGGAGTAAACAACAGCATCGGTGACCCAGGCTGGTAGACATAAACCTCCTGTGAGAGTGTGTTGGAGAGAAGGGGTTTACCCTGTTCTCCCACATTGACTGATTCCCCATTCTTTTCCCAGCCAGGGGCTTGACCAGCAGAGCCACTTCCGTGACCTCAGCTGACATTTGTTTTTCCCAACTATGTTTATGTTTGTCTTTTTGCTGTTTTCCGTCTGCTCATTCAGGCTTCGATGGAGCAACCTCACGGAATGCGAAACCCCCTTGTGACGAATAGCGGTGTGCCACTTTCATGGGTCAACATGAGGTTGACTCCCTTTCAACTAGTGCACTAATCTTCAACCTGTCCAGAATGTGAGGACTGACCATGGGAACAGGGGGTGCAAAGAAGGATAACTCTCCTTCCAAGATGGCATCATGCTCTTTTACGTATGCATCTCCCTCTACAGCACCTGCAGGAGGATCGTGTAAGGAGGCTAGCTCCCATACTCTAGCACGTGGGGCACAAATTGAGTCAAGACGCGGCCCTCTCTTTGTTGTCTTATGATTCCTTCTACGTCAGTGATGCATAAGGATGCATTCAAGTTAGTGTGGTCCACGTACAGCCTCAAAGGCTCCCTTATGTCAGAGCTGTGTATGGATATCACTGGGGGTTCCACCCCATTTAAGGTACCTTCGCGGAAAAGAGCGTAGAACATAAAATGGTACCGCCTTGCCCAGATCTGCACTGGATGTACCCAGGGCTTGGTCTCCTAAGAAGTACTAGGAGGGCTTTGTTTTCACCTGCGAAGAAGAGAAGAGCTGGATATATCCGAAGCCCGGGCCATTCACCACTTCAGGGAGAGGAAGATGGATACAATCGGAGTTTCTCAAGAAAAATTATATTGCCTTCAAAGTTTCTGCGATCCCTCAAAGATGTAGTGCACAAGAGGAAGAGTTCCAAGATACCTACTTCTTCACGAGCGGAGTCACCTCTTGGACTCGTGCCTCATCCCAGGGCCAAGCTAGTGCTCCAGGTTTGGGTACCTTGTTGCTCACCCAGGAAAGTGCAGAATATAGGGCTAGAGAAATGGAAAGGGAACTCCACCCCTTCATCCCCCCCACCTTAATGCACTTATGAGCAGGATTTCTTCTCTTCAAGAGGAAAGGAGGACTTAAATTCCTCCACCCCCTTCACTATTCCTATTAGGAAGGAGCATACCTCAGTAAAACTCTGGTTTCCACGAGGGAGTTGAGCGGAAACCCGGGCCCCATGGAAGGACACGACAGCGAGAGCCCTGTTTCAGAAGGAACGCCTGATTGAGGAGGATACAAGTAACCTGCCAGACACCAGACCAAATATTAGTGTCACCCATACCCGACAAGTGGTAAACCACGTGCAAGGACGGATAATGACTAGCAACGACAGGGAGGGGAACACTACTTCCTGCAGGTGCTAGACACACCCCCTTGCCGGTTGACCTAATCACAAGTCTTTATTCAAGATCAAGCAGGAAGAGATCATCCGACTTGAAGATCTTTAAAAAACTGCATTAGGGGCGAACCCTCAGAGAGAAACATCGCCGCGAGGCATTGCATGTTGCGTCCTTCCCCAGTATCAGAAGGACTGCCTCACCATCACCACATATTGAGTTTAGGATTGAAGAAGAGAAGCAGAACAGGAAAGGAAAAAGTGTCCAATAAGAAGAGAATGCCTTTTCCCACCCCCTGCTCTCTTGAGAAGACAGGGAGACTTGGTGCAGCTAGTTCCCTTTCATTCGGGGTGACCCTAAAAAAGATCCTGGAACCAGTACCCTCTAACTTAGGTCCCTCTCTTGGTTTTCACTAACAAAGGTCACCTTCCCCACGCATAGGGATGAGGATTGCTCATCCCATATATCTACGAGTATGATCTTGATCATTATCTCCACGAGTATGATCTAGATCATTATCTCCACGAGTATGATCTTGATCATTATCTCCACGAGTATGATCTAGATCATTATCTCCACGAGTATGATCTTGATCACCTTTTAGTCCCTCTTCGCACACTAACACAATCGAGAACTTAAGAAAAGTTCACCGCTACATGCACAATCATTGGTGAATATTTTCTTGCACAAGAGAAACGGAACAAACACAGTATGTATGTGCATTTGGTACATGTAGCCTATATATGTGAGGGGGGAGATAATCTTTGGATTTGAGGGAGGGTGATTGCAACCGCTAAGTAGATAACCATGATATATGATTATTGTCTCCTTAGGATCCCCAATGGTGAGGAAAATTACTGTTAAAAGCCCATTAAATCATTCTGTAAAAAGAACATTGAAACCCAATTTCTCAAAATATGAAAACTCTGTAGAAAAATTGTTACTAGTTTGTTTTAGTTTTGACTAATATCTTTCATTCAAACATGAAAAGATTGAAAATCTTATAACGTACATTCTGTACACTCACTTTTAGCAAACCAAGAAACTTGTTTATGAAAAATACTGATATTTAAAAGTAACATATTTACACTGATAAAATAATATAAAAAATTAAGATGGAATATCCATTATACAAATTTTTATGTATGAAATTATTCTTGAAATAGATTTTAAATAAAAATAAAATGTTTAAGAAACAATAAAATAGATAACGTATGAAGTAACCCCAAAATAAAATTATCATAGTTTTAATGGTCCTGAGTCGCACTCCTTAAGAAGACCTTAAGAGCTTAGTCCTAAGTCATAGAAGAGGCTTCTACCTTTAGCCCAATACTCGACTTCAAGGAGTTGGAAATCAATTTAGCCATTTCCAAGGCCAACAGATTCATAGTTCAGATAATCATCTTCACGATAAGGGCTTCTGCAGTTCTTAAGCACAAGTACTCCATCCCAAACTTATTGATTTCTAGCCAAGGGAAATACATACATACATATACCAAGGCACTTCTCCCAATTTTGGGGGGTAGCCGACATCAACAAATAAAACAAAAACGAAAAGGGGACCTCTACTCTCTACGTTCCTCCAGCCTAACAAGGGACTCAACCGAGTTCAGCTGGTACTGCCAAGGGAAATGAAGGGTTATTATTGTTTCTTCATCAAATAGAAAATTTATTTTGGCATATAATTTTTTGTAATGTTCCATTTGCAAATGGTGTTTTGCTTTTAAATAGCTAAGAACTAATGAATATTCTTAAAAGCATATCAATTATTGGAAGAGTACTAAATTTTTGGAACTGTGTTTTACATGAAAAAATGATCCTGGTTTTTACTGGTTTTTATAGCAAACTTTCAGAAACATTGGTTTAATTCCTGAATTTTATTTTTTATATGTTACAGCAAGCCAAATCATTACAACGTCACCAGGCCCTTGTTTTGATGTGCCGTGTTTATGTTGGTAGCATCAGTTTTGAGCTTAAAGAAGACACAATTAGACAAGCCTTTGTTCCGTTCGGCCCTATAAAGTCCATAAATATGTCCTGGGACCCTGTCACGCAAAAGCATAAGGGGTAAGTACTATGGTAAAATCAGATTGGCATTTAACAAGTTCCAGTTTTCTCAATAGCTTATTATTGACGTTAGTCTTCATTATATCCCTTTTACCCCCACCATAAGGTTAAATTTCGAGCATGTTTTGCTATAGTTTTTTTAAATTGCTCTAACAGGCTTAATTTTTGTCCTAGAGAGGTCAGGTTGGTCTCATTCTTTTGGATAATGCCTGAAATTTCTCATAAAATTATCAAAAATATGTAAAAACATGTAATTAACAGTGTTTTGCAAGAACGTACCGGTACGTCCTTTGAGGGTGAAAGGGATATTTTGCACTACTTGATTATCATTGTGGTTTAGTTTAGTATCCCAGAAATTTGAAAAGAAAAAATTGCATAATATTATGTTTGCAAGTAATTCATGTATATTTATGTATTAGATAATTATTTATTCCAATGAATCTTACACATTTTTCACATGGTATATCAATTCTTAGGAAGTTTGTGATGCTTTTTTTTTTTTTTTTTTTTTTTTTTTTTTTTTTTTTTTTTTTTTTTTTTTTTTTTTTTTTTTTTTCTTCCCCAAATAATCCCACCCTGCGAGTATACACTGTCACAGCTAGGGAACTAACTAATTCCATCTGCTTATTGGTTTTGACTTCTCTTGACAACATACGTTATATTCTCCATGATGATAAACTTAAAATTTGTCTGTTAGGGATTATGTTCTAGGGCAGTGGTTCCCAACCTTTTTTCAGTCATTTCCCCCCTGCACCCAGTTCAACCATCCAGATTTCCCCCTTCATGCTCCGCCCAGCCCTCATGTCTGCCTCAGAAATGGGCATGATATTCCAATTCTCCCCTTGAATATCATGTCAGTGAGAAATGATATGATCATATCACAATTGAATGGCTAACAACAAATTGCCGCACATACTATGTGGACATTTTCCGCTTGCTTTAGTTAGTAAGTAGTGTAATTATTTCCCCCCAGGGGGAAATTTCCCCCAGGTTGGGAACCACTGTTCTAGGGTATTGTATTATACTTTTTGTTTCTCCAAATATTTAGCCACCCAAGTGTTGAGACCCTTTCTCCTCTACCAAATAAGATACTTTATTGGGCTGACTATTACTATAGATGCATGTGCTGTGTTGTGCTAGAGCAGTATCCTGTTTGCACCATGTTTAGTGGTATAGATTGTGGTTTTAAATAACTGATGTGATGAATTCGCAGGGCAAAATGTGAGAAGTAGGCTGTATAGTTTTGAGGTATTTATATTTATTTCCTGTATATTTATTTACCTTATTTATTATGGGCCTATGTACATAATAAATAGTCTATTTGAGGAATACTTCTATATTAGTAAAATCAACTTTTTTCTGTGTGAACCCATCGGAGAACATATAAATACATTCAATTGATTTAAAGCTACCACTCTCTAGGATATGCGATCCGATAAATAACAAATGATATTCTTGATATATGTAAAGATGATGTTATTACAAATGCTATTTTACTTACTGTTTTTATTTTAAGCGTTATTTTACTTACTGTATCCTTATAGATTCAAAATAATTAAAGCCGTTTCTCTAACGTGTTCTTCATACACTTACATTTGATAACGAACGATACTGATAGGTTCTAGTAAACCGATTGATTTGGTAATTTTTACATCAGTAGTTGTACAATATTTGTTATAATATTTTTATATTTTTGGAATTTACATATGCGAGCCAAGCTAAGAAAAAGTGAACATTGTCAGCTGATCTTTTCGTCATCTGATTCAAGCTAGGCTACATGCACTTATAAATAAAAAGTATTTTTAATATATTTTCCAAAGTATACTGAAAGCTATTAGCATCAACAGTTATCACTTAGATGTTTCAATGCGTTTGTTTATTGTGATTGGTGACAGATCATAAACAAACAAAGTATTTTCCCTTTTGGGCATCATTTTTAGGAAAAACGTGAAATAGACTTATCTTTATTTCGTTTATTTTTAACTTCTAAGAATGCTGTAGGTATAACGAAATTTGTAATAACATCTCTGTACAGAATCAAAACCTAATCTCCACGCAGATGGTCTTGTGATTTTGCAGTTTATTTTACTAATATGCGATGAATTAAAAGTTGCTTTAATTTTTTACCTCTTCTAATCTAAACGTTTTATATGCATATATATACGTTATAACACTAGATATCTCATTCCTAATTCACTTTGGTGCTCATCAACAACTCTTTGTAATCTATTTCTTAAAAATCCAATAATAATGGCAAGAAAAGTCCCAACTACTCCAAACTATCTGAGTTTGAAAACAAGAGCCTCAGATTAATAAAGTCAAAGGCAGTACTAATATGGACAATCATACAAACTTGCTCATCACAATCAAGGGATTTCTGTACAGCATCAGTAATTGTAAGGTCATCACATGCTCAAAAGCCTTTGTGAAAGCCAAATTGCAAACTAGGGAAGGAACAGTTTATTTCCTTCAGCGTATCTTTTTAGACATTCAAAAACTTTAGGTAATGTAGAAGTTATGGAAATTGGACAGTAATCAGTAGGGCTATTATTATTATTATTATTATTTCTGTCCAAGCTAGAACCCTAGTTGGAAAAGCAAAGTGCTATAAGCCCAGGGGCTCCAACAGGGAAAAATAGCCCAGTGAGGAAAGGAAATAAATAAATGAAGAGAATAAATTAACAATAAATCTAAAAAAAAAGTAACAACGTCAAAACAGATATGTCATATATAAACTATTAACAACGTCAAAAACATTTATGTCATATATAAACTATAAAAAGACTCATGTCCGCCTGGTCAACAAAAAAGTATTTGCTCCAACTTTGAACTTTTGAAGTTCTACTGATTCAACCACCCGATTAGGAAGATCATTCCACAACTTGGTAACAGCTGGAATAAAACTTCTAGAGTACTACGTAGTATTGAGCCTCATGATGGAGAAGGCCTGGCTATTAGAATTAACTGCCTGCCACTAACACATTTGCCTTATTGAGTAACATTACAAATTCTTCAACAAGTGCAAAATCAACCTTTTCTTGCTAACTAGTGGAAAATAACCTACAACATAGGAGCTAAGAAATCAACGGTATTTATAAAAACCTTAGGGAAAAATACCATTTGGGACTACACCTCCATGAATATCAAGGTTCATCAAGAGTGTTTTGATTTCACGGGATCAACTTGGAAAACAGGAACGAGAAAGATCAAGTTTCTCATTATTCTGTTTACTGTGAAACACATTATTATTATTATTATTACTAGCTAAGCTACAACCCTTGTTGGAAAAGCAAGATGCTATAAGTCTAAGGGCTCTAACATGGAAAAATAGCCCAGTGAGGAAAGGAAATAAGAAAATAAATTAATGATATAAGTAATGAAAAATTTAAAAAGAATATTTTATAAACAGTAACAACATAACAGATATTTGATATATAAACTATAAAAGGACTTGTAAGCCTGTTCAACATAAAAACATTTGCTGCGATTTTGAATTTTTTAAGTTCTACTGATTCAACTACCTGATTAGGAAGATCATCCCACAACTTGGTCACAGCTGGAATAAAACTTCGAGTACTGTGTAGTATTGAGCCTCATGATGGAGAAGGCCTGGCTATTAGAATTAACTGCTTACCTAGTATTATGAACAGGATCAGACTGTCCGGGAAGATCTGAATGTGAAGGATGGTCAGAATTATAAAAAAACTTATGCAACATGCATAATGAACTAATTGAATGATGGTGCCAGAGATTAATATCTAGATAATGAATAAGAAATTTAATAGACCCAAGTTCCTTTCCAATGAATTAAGATGAGAATCAGCAGCTGAAGACCAGACAGGAGGACAATACTCGAAACAAAGTAAAATGAAAAACACTTCTTCAGAATAGATTGATCACCCAAATGGGTTGCTATTCCTTTAAACAGTGAGTAACAGACCCGCCGGGTTCAAGTAAAGGAAGAACTGTTATGTCTACACCAAAGAATACAGATTGAAGGGTAACCCACCACTCAAGTTCCTGGGTTGTACCAGAAAGGATTTCTTTTATGGTCAATTATTCCTTTTCAGTTGAAGCGTAAATTCTTTTAGCAACAGCTCTTAGCCGAGTAAAGTTATTCCAAGTCAAGTCTGATCTATTACCCTTCCAAGGTTGGTTGGCCTCATGCTTCTCCTAATAAGCACATCTGCAATCATCATTGAACCAAGGCTTGTTTCTTACTCGGAATTTTAACATGCGAGAAGGGATACGCCTATCAATTATGTTGACCATATTAGCATTCAAAAGAACAGCAGGCTTAATTTTTACAAATGAGACCAATTCAAATACAAATGGTAACTAAAAAGACCATTCCAGGATGCTTTAGATTTTATTTATGTCTTACATGAGTATGATACAGGACTAGGCTGGTTATTCTTAATTACTATCAAACCAAGTCATGATCAGATGACCCAACTGGACAACCAATCTTGCTTGTTATAACACAAATAAAAGTTATGCCAGCCATAATTTTTTATTACCTGAATCTCATTACATTCACATTCATAGCAGGACTTTTGAGAAGCAGGTTAGTCAGTCCTTTTGTATACCGTCATTCCCCATGCCCAAGGAATGCATCCTGTTTCAAAATTATTGATTTCTTAAATCTTGGAACAAGGAGCTCAGATTTGTGCCTCATTTGAGAAACCGGAGACTCTGATTGGTTGAAGTTTATTTGTTCCTACACTAATACAAACCCTCGCTATTTTTAGGGATATTACTTATGGCAAAGCTGAAAGTCTAGCCATAAGACTTTTAGCGAGGTATAATCACCCATCTGCGGGTTAGGGGGATAGGGGTTGTCTGCTCTCAGTGAGAGATTCATCTCTTTTAACCCAACTTTGTCAGGCCTTTCACCTTGCTTTTTACTCATTACTTGTGTTTTATATATATTTGAACATTCTTGTAGTATTTTTATATATATAAACATTCTTTATCATTACAATGTGAGTGTTTCTGTTTTTGTGTCAGCATAGTGCTGCATTTCTCAGGGGCGGAGAAACCTACACTTACTGTCTCTTCCCCTTTGACGTTGGACAACACGTAAACAGAGTGCCTCCCCTGCTTTGAGTGCAGCGACCTAGTCTCCGCCTCTGGGGAGCCATCCTTTTGTGAATATTCCTTTTCCATTCGGATGTTGACGCTGCTCACTCCCTGTGATTTCTTAGGAAGAAGACCGCTTGCAACCTGCCTAGAGCTGAACTTCAGTCTTATTCTTCGGGTAGTCCTTTCGACGGTAACCCAGAGAACAAGCTTTGGATTTGTTCTCAGGCACTCGATGTCAACCTTCAATTTGAACTACAACTCGTTGAGGGGTTGCAGAGAGTGCTGCCCTAAGGTTTGCCTCCAGATGTTTGAACTTTTCCTTCCGAGGTAGAGTCCCTCCACCAGCCACTGTTTGGCAATCTTCCTCTTTTTGAGGAGAATTGCTGACAGTGCCAACAGATGTTGGTGGCCTCTCCCTTGCTCGGAATAGACTTCCTTCACCTGTTTGTCCTCTTCGGGGATTCATCCATTGGGAATTGGATTCATCCATTGCCCCCCCTTCATCTGTGGGAGCAGACCTCACAGACTTGTCTCATCCAGCAAACTCATCACACCCAGTTGACTCCTTGCCAACAGACTTGCTTCACCCAACCCTGCTTCAGCTACACTGTCAGCTCGCGTCAGCCTGCGTCAGCCTGTGTTCATCAACCCTCTCTCGCAGCCTGAGTTCACCCATCGGCCGATGTTCACTTCTAGGGATAACTCCTTTCCTCGTCCACGAATTAGGTTTGCCCCGTAGTGGCTAATCCCCTTCTACGAGTTCGGAGGACTCTGCTCTTTTTAACAAGGACAGACAGTCTGCATCTCAGCTACAAGAGCAGACTTCTTCCACCCACCTGTTGAGGTATGAGGTCGGTTCTCTCTCTAACCTACGCAATCCGAACATCCAGTCGGACGCCCAGACTCTTGTTACGTCTATATAGCAGGACGACGGGTTTCATCAAGTTATCTCCGAGCTTCTAGGCAGTTCTTCCTATAGAAGTCTCTAGTTTGATCCTCTTCTCTTGGAACAAGTAAGATCATCAAATTCTGTTTGGCAAGGACAAGACATATGGTTAAACAAACAGTTAGTCCACAGGGCTTCCTGTACACGTTCGACCACTAGGACTTACTCCCAGATCCCATAACATCCGTTGTCAAGGAAGTATTTTCGATCATACAGAGATACCTTGCCAACGTGCTGTGCCTCGGTTTCGTCAGCACCTCAGGTTTTCATGAGTTTTTATCCTAGTGTCAACTTGGTTCGTGAGGATCCGCTTTGTTGACCGAAGACTTCAGGACGACTGGCTGATCTGAGGATTAAATTAAATCTCGAGAGATTTCCAGTCTTCTTTATCAGAGACGGGTACTCTTAGATATGTTCATCGTCATCAGCCTGGAAAAAGTTGACCTCCCTGGCCCATCCCCGGATTGAACGGTCCCCTCAGAGGCATCAAAGAAAGGGGTGGGTGATATGTTGTATCACTCAGCCTTCGAGTTCAAACGGTACCGTTATTTATATCTTCTAGAGATTAGAACAGCCTTCCTAACGGACAGGGGTAACCCCCTTTGGGGAGAACTCATATTGAAGCTTCGGCTACATTTCTCAGGGAACACTTAATGCCGACCTTCAACTTTCAGCTAGAGCTCGTTAAGGGGAAAACAGTGTGTGGGGCCAAGATGTTCACTGCCTGGTGTAGGAACTCCCCCTTCCAAGAGACAGTCATGCCACCAACCAATGGTCAGCATTCTTCCTGTTTGTAGGAAGAAGCAACAACTTGAGCGTCAGACGTTGCTAGTTTTTTCCTGTCTTTGGGAAAGGCTTTTTTCATCTGTTGGTCTTTCCTTCGGGGGATTCCTCCAGCAGGAGCTGGATTCTTCCACTCCCTTTCCAAGGGAGAGTCCTTCCACCAGCCACTGTTTAGCAATCTTCCTGATTGCGGGAAAAATTGCTAACAGCGGCAGCAGATAGTTGTTGCCTATTCCCATCCACAAGAAAGATTTCCTTCACTTGTTTGGTCTCCCCTTTGGATGATTCCTCCGGCGAGAATATGATTCATAATTAAGCACAATAATGTTTAAGGAAATATGAAGACTTAAGAATTAACTAAAAATGATATTATGTATGAAGCTTTAAAAATGAAGTACCTCTACACACATGCACAGAAAAAGAGAAAGTATTTATATATCTAGTAATAATAGCTATAAATTAACTCTATGAAAATATGTCTTATAAAATATTAGTGCTGATATAACAATCATTATGAAGATATTTCTAATAAGTCAAGAAAATATGTACTAAACGATATCCCTTTATATGTATGTGCACATTATCTTGATACAGTAGCGGGAACTTGAGATCACATGATCACAACCAAAGGTGATTAAAAAGTCGGTAATTGTTGAATGTTAAAATACTTTTGAAATTGAAAAAGGCCTTAATAAAGCGTATATGTTATCCTATGAGCCAAGAAAATTAAATAATGATATACAGTAAGAAAATATTGATAAAATATGACTCGGAGAATTACAATATCATGACAGCACAATAGATATACAAAATGTCACATTTCAAGTTCAACATATGTTCAGATCGAGTTATGACTCCTCTCTCTGCAGTAAGGTGATGACTACTTGGAGATGTATCCATATGTTGCAGACAACGAGAACCAAATGGTGTTTGAGAGTTTGTTGTGGTGTTACTACACTTGAAGTTAACTTCCTATGATGCAGTGCATTCTGTCACACATAGTAGACAAATTTTGTCTACTGAGGTGCTGTGTCGAGTTCAAAATAGCCTAAATTTGTGGGTCTCCCATATACACACTTGAGCCCATGCTTTGCAATGTTGATACACTGATCCTACAGCATGGGAGATAGTATTTCTTTGGTATTCATATTGTAATGTATTGGAATCCTTGTTCTAGCCTCCCAAGAAAGTTATTATTATCATTATTATTATTAATAGCTAAGCTATAACACTAGTTCGAAAAGTAGGATGCTATAGGCCCAGGGGCCCCAACAGGGAAAATAGCTCAATGAGGAAAGGAAAAATAAAATATTTTTAGAACTAATAACATTAAAGTAAATATTTCCCATATAAAGTATAAAAGCTTAAACAAAAGAAGAGGAGAAATTAGATAGAATAGTGTGCCCGAGTGTACCCTCAAGCAAGAGAACTGTAACCCAAGGTCACACAGCACTATTAATACCAAAAATTGCTGTATAGATGTTTGTTATTTGGAGGGTTTATTTTATGTCATATAATTTTTAAAAACTTAAATTTATGTAATAGTGGTTTTCACACGCCCCTGATGTATACACGACACCCACAAGGTGCTCGCGCGAGGGTAGTATCCTCTGCATTCCATGCTTTTATCTTTCTCTGGTATATTTGGAAGGTTTATATCAGAAAAGTGTAAAGAAGGACCTTTTCACCGGGCGTCACAGGTCTCTCCCCAGAAATAGATTTTTCCTTCTTCAAAATCCCTTTTCAGTCAACTTAATGGAAATCAAAATATATTAACCTAAAAGTGTGGTTAAATTATCTAGTCTTGAAAAAGAAAAATCAAAGGTGGTTTTATGCTGCCAACAATCGTAAAAGTTTAGACTACATTTGTTCAGCTGTAAAATAGTTTAAGCTTATGAGAAAGTTTTTTTTTTTTTTTATAGAATTTAGGATTTCCAATTTTATATTAAAGATTTAATTTGCAAAAATTACTAATACTCTATAGTCATTGAAGGTTTATTGCAAAAATTACTAATACTCTATAGTCATTGAAGGTTTATTGCAAAAATTACTAATACTCTATAGTCATTGAAGGTTTATTGCGAAAATTACTAATACTCTATAGTCCTTGAAGGTTTATTGCGAAAATTACTAATACTCTATAGTCCTTGAAGGTTTATTGCAAAAATTACTAATACTCTATAGTCATTGAAGGTTTATTGCAAAAATTACTAATACTCTATTGTCATTGAAGGTTTATTGCAAAAATTACTAATACTCTATTGTCATTGAAGGTTTATTGCAAAAATTACTAATACTCTATAGTCATTAAAGGTTTATTGGAAAAATTACTAATACTCTATAGTCCTTGAAGGTTTATTGCAAAAATTACTAATACTCTATAGTCCTTGAAGGTTTATTGCAAAAATTACTAATACTCTATAGTCATTGAAGGTTTATTGCAAAAATTACTAATACAGTACTCTAGTCATTGAAGGTTTATTGCAAAAATTACTAATACTCTATTGTCATTGAAGGTTTATTGCAAAAATTACTAATACTCTATTGTCATTGAAGGTTTATTGCAAAAATTACTAATACTCTATTGTCATTGAAGGTTTATTGCAAAAATTACTAATACTCTATTGTCATTGAAGGTTTATTGCAAAAATTACTAATACTCTATAGTCATTGAAGGTTTATTGCAAAAATTACTAATACTCTATTGTCATTGAAGGTTTATTGCAAAAATTACTAATACTCTATAGTCATTGATGTTTTATGCCAAAATAATTTAGAATTGTTGATTGTTAATTGTGGTATATTATAGGTTTGCTTTTGTGGAGTATGAAATGCCTGAAGCAGCCCAGCTTGCCCTCGAACAGATGAATGGAGTTATGATCGGAGGACGCAATATCAAAGTTGGAAGGCCATCTAACATGCCACAGGTTAGTACTAACTTTTGATTGATCTAATATTACAAGTTCTTTTTGATATTGCCTCATTTATATTTATTCATTACAGTAATAAAGGCATTTTGTGCAAAAAAAAAAAAAAAAAAAATTTGTCTTTAGTTTTCATCAATTACTTATTGGATCACAAAATTTGTTGGCCTTTTATGCCAATTAATCATGAACTTGGGGAGCAGACCATATTTAATTGATACATTACAAAAATAGCTGAAAAACTTGTATAAAAACAAGTATATCATATATTTTATGCCCCTGAACTGTCATAGAAAGTCCTTTTTGCATTGTAAAAAGATATCTTTATTTTAATCTACTATAATATTAAGTAACAGGTATTATAAATCCCATTTTTTATTATTAAAGTTGCGTTACTTCCTTATTATACTATCAAAAGAAATTACTAGTATCATTGCTAGTATACGTTTGATTTTTTTACTCTAAAATGTGGAAAGGTTTTTCTAGTGTGAGGGTTAGTAAATATAATTAATCTTTTTCTCTTTTTGTAATTTAATGTGGTAACTGCTTAAAAGTAAATTTCAATCCGGAGTACTGACAACCACTTTCGTGATACAGTATTGTGTACTGTAAATTATACTTATTAGTAGAACCTATTTAATTATAAGTTACCTTTATCTACTGTGAAATGCCTGCCAGTCGCATAAAGGAAAAAGTTGAAACAAATCTCCCTACTCCATCTGGCTTAACTTGAATCGGCCAAATGCTCTACCTTTTATTTTGTTGTGCGACTTTTCCTGTTAATAGCACTTATTTGCTGCCCGCTGCCCTAATCCGTGTACACATTACTCAGCCGTGTGCCAGACTCTTTAACTCGCAAGTTTATTCAGCCTTGTATTTAAACTTTTCTACCTGAGTTGAATATTTTTGTTTTTTAATAATCTTTAGAAGATTACCAAAGTTTTCTTATACTGGACAGTATATCTTAGATGCTTTTTTTTTGGAATCATAGTTACCTAAGAGCTTTCTTTATCAGGGTTGTAGTTGTGATATTAGGTAGGTTACTTGATCATTTTTATTTTTACAGCAAATAATTTATACTAGCCTGCTATTATTTCTTATTCAATATCAGTCTTCACTTTTTTTGTGTTGCAGGGGCAAAAGCCAAATGAGTTGTAGAATCTTTAGTAATGCTTAGCCTGTGTCAATTATTAACCTTCTAACACTGTGCCAATCACATATCTTGCTTGCAGAAGTTGTTATTCCAGCCAAGGTGCCTTTCTAAACCTGTGTTTTGGTTGCTTGGCAAATTGTGTAGCGCATTTATTTTGTATCCTACACATAAAGACCATCTTTTTTTAAATTTTGCAGTGGGAACAGCTGTGTGCTGAATAATAGATGTAAGATTTGTAAAGCTTAGATGTAGATCAATCAGTGGTCTAGATTCTTGCTAAGGATAATTTGTAATATTCCAAACTCTTAGGATTGGTTGTCTGACATTCTTTTTATGAATTCTGCTCAGTTCATCAAGATTTTCAGGGATGATCTGTTGCACTGCATGGAGTAAGGAATGCAAAGTCAAAAGCAAAGAGATTTTTCCTGTACTGACTATCCTTATTTTTCTAAACAGACAGTTTGTCTCTTTTACCAGGGCCAAAGGAAGACATTCCTTCCCACGAAGTATCACATAGATTGCCAACTTTACAACTCTTGGCCACACATTAGTGTGAGCTAAAGGTCCATGCTAGTGCCCCCTCTCTTGTTCCTGTACACTGGATTACTTTGCTCCCTGTAAGCACTACCTCTTTTTCAAGTGTTACAAACAACACATGCAGAGATTCATTAGGGAAAGGCAACCTTGTAAAGACAGTTTTTGGGCGACTCGATACGAGATCCAAATGCTTACTGCTTCTCTTTCTTATGTAAATCTTTGGGTAGGTGTCCAAGCCCAACTGATCTGCATTATCTTGGCAGTGACCACACTTGTAGCCTTTTCCCATGCTTTCCTTCCCTGTGCTCTGCCCCAAAAGAGTACATTTATTGCATATCTCACATTCTCATATTAATGGGGAACAAGCTTATTGCATCAGAATGTATATGATTGTAGTTTTCTACTGAGAAGAGTCTATTGGCAGAATATTTTACGAAGGACAGAAGACACAAGTCAACTTGCTCTGACCTTTGGAGGCAAAATTTCTGGGAAGACCAGTCCCTGGAGTGCCCCTAACCCAGCCAGAATTGGTACAAATATTCATTGCCTGGCCGAGAAAATAAAGCCTTGCAAAGCTTGGCACTCTTGACAGCTTGTTGGGCCTCTGCTGCTGGCTTGGAATTCAAATAAATACGGTTAAATCGAAGTCTAACTTAACTGTCTACCCAAGGCACTACCTGGAAATGTAGATTGACACCATACAGAGGATGATAAAACCTTTACTAGACAGGATTTTGAGTCTCAAGCTTGCCTTTGCCTGTTCATGAGGCATTGTCCTACCTTGAAGAAATGGCAAGCAGCAATAGGAGACATGGTTTCCTTGGAAAATCTGAGCCCTGTCAGTAAGTTCAAGATTCATTCCCTTAAACTACAATTGATGAAAACAAGAAACTGACTACAATTCCAGACAGTTCTCCTGTATGTGTCAGAAGACATGGTGGCAGGCATCACATAGTATCAAACCTTTCACAACCTGCTGAAAGCAATTCCCGAGGTCCCTACCAACGTAGATACTCTGTTGTTCACACACGCTTCCAAACAGGTTTTGAGAGCCCACATGTCGGACCTAGGGGCAGTCTTATAGATGCAGGAAGAGAGGTTTTTACACATCCATACTCTGAAAGTGGACTATGGTTTTAGGACTCCAAGCATTCAAGATATTACTGGAGGTTCAAAGCATCAGGGTAAGAGTCATTTCAACCAGCACCACTCAAAACCTAGGGACTCCCCTCCCAGAAGACCAGTGTTGAGATTTGGTACAAATATTTCCGGTGGTAGAGGAGCTCAAAGTGACCTATTGCCCTAGCTCAATGCCAAGAACCCTTAATGTCATCACAGGCTCAGCGACTTGAAAGAAACAGGTCTTATATAGAGAATTCCCGGAACAGATATGTGTAATCCCATTTGACAAAAGTGTAGAACTCTTGGTAGATCTGTTTGCATCAATCTCTTTTGTCAGGAGTGGAGATCCCCCAAAGTAGACTAGTTTACATCAGTGCATCAATCTTAAATCATATGCTGTCCATATAATTACATCCAAGGGTTTGAGGACATGCAAAAGTAGGATGACCTTGAAGTATACAAGCTCCCTTCAACATTATTTGCTGAACTCTTAAAAAAAGCTTTGATTGACTTTAAGTGTTTTTATCATCCTCATAGTCTTTTCATGACCATCAGAATTGTGTCCTACACTTAATGAGCTTTGTGTCAAGTGTCCCATAGGGAAAGCTGAAGCTGACCTATGTGCACAGGTTAATGACAGGCCTAGATTCTCTCAGGTTCCATGTGTGCAGGCTATAATGCATCCCTGCTAAAAAGATAATTTTCTCAAGAGGCATCCTTTTCTCTCTCCTTTCTTTGCAGGAAATCTGTAACTAACACATACAAAGGGAAGTGGTTAAATTTGACTTCCCAACAGGGTACTTCTTCAATCCAAAATTTTAATTCAATGATAGCAGTCTCATTCTTCTTTTTAAAAGTGAGACTCTAAATTGTATCTCTATTATTATTACTATCCAAGCTACAACCCTAGTTGGAAAAGCAAGATGCTATAAGCCCAGGGGCTCCAACAGGGAAAAATAGCCCAGTGAGGAAAGGAAAAGGTTATCCCTAGACCCAGTCATGATGAACCTAGCCCAAGAAATGGCAAATAATAAGAGACCCCTCAGACTTGATGCGGCACTTTTACCAAACGTGCTCAGAGATCGTTGGAAAACCACTAGAACCTAATTTTAGTTCTGAGGAGCCTTTCCATAAGACCAAAGTTCTGAGGAGCCTTTCCTTAAGACCATAGTTCTGAGGATCCTTTCCATAAGACCATAGAGACTCCTCTGGAAGGCATCTAAACAATCTCACTAGTAAGAAATATTTGTTGCTGCCTTTGGTCTCACTCAAGAGAATATGTGAGCTCACTCCCTAACAAAAGTTAGCGATGCAGAGGATGGACGTGAGTGAGGCTGTGAACTTTGTGGCTGAAGACTTTCCCATGGATTTTTTGTCTATCCCTTCTACTATCCCAGACATCTGTGTTGTAGAGGAAGGTGATTCATTACTATACATGTCTGGATCTTGAGGGAATACTTCCAAAGGATTTAAGTATTTTGAACTTCTCTCTCACAACTTTCCTTTTATGCTGACTGTGGAAAATTAAACGCACTTATTACCCTGTCAGGCGATCATCAAAATATATGCAGATCCATCCAGCTAGATTCTAGCCTAACTAGTGTGAAGGCTCTCCAAGCCTGCAATATCCACTTCCTCAGGTTTCAGACATGGTAGTTATCAAGAGGAAGGTACTTGGAAGCAGTAGTCAACCTTTGGTCATTAACAAACACACATTAAGGCATATTCCTGAGGCCTGTGGATGCAGCGGGTTATGTTGTAAAAAGGGCGGGGGGCAATTCATCTTATATTTTTCCTACTTAATCTATTATTTCTATCTATGGCACCCCCTATGATGAGTACCAGACTGGAGGACCACAGTCCTTTTGATGTATACCAACCATTGCTTTACCTCTGCTTGCGCCATGAACACAAACATACCATTTGGCCCTGACCCATCAAGTATCACAAGTGATGTATCTTGACATTACCATCACTTTTGTCTTCCCAGCCTCAGTAGCTCTTTAGGCAACGTATGATTAATGGGTTGTGTTGAGCAAGCAGTGTTTTTATGTTACAAAAATACATTTTTCTCTGTAAATTTTACAAACCCATTAATCCAAAGGGAACATTCTCATACTCGTTTGATACTCATAGCTAACACAATGGAATGAATGGCTGTGTGTTCAGCAGATCAGGTCAGGCCAGTGTAGCAGGGCTTTTCAGTTTTAGCTTATTCATGATGCGACTGGCAACGGTTTTCTTGTGGATAAAGGCAACTCATAATTAATGGGTGTTTTTTTTATTGAAGTAACGTTTTTTGTAACATAAAAACTGCATTGTGTTAATAAAAAATTTTGAAATATATACATAACTTTGAACCAACATTGGACTCAGCAATCAAAAATTCAGTTTCATTTCTCAATGAATGAGTCAGTCTGCACTGGAGCTTTTAAATTATCCCCAAGTAAATCTATTAAAGTTGTGTTTATTTCTTGTTTCTTAAGATGGTCAATTCTAAATTGAGAAATTTTCAATGAAATGTGACCTTTGCTAAATTAATAATTTTGTTAAAGAATTTTTTTAGTAAATCAGTCTCCCTCATATCCAGTTAGTATTAGACTTTTTGAACTCCCCTTTTCTCTTAATTAAATATAAAGAAGTCTCTCATTGATATTGTGCCAGAAATGGACACGTTTGCCCCAGAGCACCAAATTGCATCGTGGTGTTGACAGTGTAAAACTTTGGGGTTCACCATGCAATTTATACTGATAGATCTAAATCTCCTTTCAGGGAGGGTTTGCTGATGTAGCTTGTAATAAAGTAAGTCGGTTCTCACTACCTAGCAATGCTTCTGTTTTCACAGTTAAACTGTCGAAAGTGTTATCAGAATTAAGATTATTATTTCTGCCAAGAAACCTATATTTTTAGTTTGGACTGTCAGTCAGCAGATTACATGAAAATGATAGGATTTTAATGAGTTTTGGTAAAATTCATTGGGTATGAACCCCTCCTTCCCTCCAAACTATTAGCTTCTAAGTTGGTATCAGTAAAGAATTATTGAAACTACGCCTATGTCCACCAAACAACGAATGCTTCCCCAAATTTCATCAATTTCCACTCATTTTTTCTTATGAAGATTTGTTGAAGTATAGACAGAAAATATATTAATTGTAGTTTATTTTTATAACCATAGTTGTAGCCACTGCACTTAATGATATAAGCCCTAAATTAGTTTAAATTCTTCCAGTTGCGTGCAGGATGACTGTATGAAAATGGTTAAGCATTGATGGTTAAATTTGCAGTTGCCTTGGTGGAGGCTTGCTGTCTCTTGGTTGCTAATTGTAGTTGAAAGTGTCTTGTAAATATTCATGATTTACAATGATTTTAGAAGTGCTACTGCAGCTGTAGCTCAACCTCAAGTTTCTTTAGTTTATGTAAATGCTGCATCTTTGCTCATGTTTATATTCAATCTTATTAGAATGCTGAAAGATTATCCAAAGCTGGATCAAATGTAGTCACTTATAGATAACTACTTATCCATCACTAGAATTTACTGTCGGGTATAAATGGCAGTCTTCATGAAAAGATGAACCTAATAACAGGTTGCTATCAGATTAAGCCAATCATAGGATTATAGTAATTTTCACATAAAAAAATGTCATAAAAAGTCTTTGTGGTTTGTCTTGGAATTAGTCATACTAATTTAATCAAAATAAACCATGAAAATTTTTTGTGCTTAGCCCATCGGGATAAACTCCTAGGCTTTTGTTTATATATAGTTACTGTTTAAAGGGATATAACTTTTTAATATCAAACAAAAATATTGCAGCTTAGTATTTTGGTATTGTTACTTTACTTTTATTTTAAATTATAGGATAAAACATATGCAAATAACTTAAGTTAAAATGGTTTAACCGTACCATTGAATCATATTTTTAGATTCATAGGGCTTGTCTGTAGGATTTTATTCTTGTGTAAGGTGAAAATGGGAGTAAGTTGATGAAGCAGGACACACGTGTGAGAAGAGATCAAATGAAACTTGAAAAGTCAAAGGAAGAAACCAGAGCAGCTTCAGCTGAAAAGATGCTGCAAAGAAATTTAAATAATGTTTGTAAGTGTGTCCCACAGTCCCACATAGCACATTTCATGCTGTAAAAGAACAGAAAAAGTAGCAACATTGGTATAGAAACCATGGTTTCAGAAGAAAAGGTTTTAATAGGAGGGGGACCACAGATGCGTTCAGAGATGGTGACAAAAATTATTGGGTTAATTTTTAATTCGGGAGAAAGAGCACAGTCATAATTTGATGAAGCGAAAGAGAGGAAGATACCAATAGAATGTAGATAGGGATGAACAGGAAGCAAGTAACCAAAATCTGGTAAAGAATACTTGGAGACATTTTTTTAAAAGTTTTGGATGGGAAGAGCCCAAGATCCTTGTGTGAGATTTGCATGCAGAACAAGGGTTTTCATACCAGTAAGGGCAAAGAGGAGAGGTTGTGCAAGTTAGAAATAGACATTTGAATCAATTGGCATAAGAAAACTCCAAAAGATTTAAGAGGTAACCTCATTATACTACTGTATACATAAGGGAAAGGGAGACTTCCAGCTATAAGATAGTGACAAAGACAAAAGCTTTATCTCTCCACAATGAGCAGACTGTATACAAGAGGAATATAAAGGGGACTCAGATGGAACAACAGTAGGAATTGAACTTATTCACTTTGATAAGGTCTTTGATAATGAAGAGTAGTATGTAGGTTTTCATAGTTATAGAGTAGGTGTGTTAGTGTCACACCATTAGGTTTAGAGATTGGAGATAAATTTACAAGCAGACATATTACCTGGAGATGGATTTTTTCAATCTTCTACTGACAGTGAAACATTAAGCAAGTCTCCATCAACAATGATGTTGAGAGAGTAAAGCATAGGCCCTCTGTTTCACTGGTTATTAGCTCATACTCAAAAGAAGGACGCATTGGTAATAGGTTTTGGGAATGCATGAGAAGAGTGATTAATCCAAAAAGATATTTGGATATATATGAAAGAAAAAAGGGAATTGCAAGAAAGTATGTTAGTATTGTTCAAGAAATGATTGTACCTAAAAGAGAGGGGTCTCAGGTTAGGAATAGTTTGGTCCTAAGGGAAATTTCACTCAACCCCATTAATCATAGATTATTTTCCTGATGCAAAAATTTCAAGTTTTATAGACATCGAGTTATGCAAGATCCGGAAGACTCCCACCGCTCATGTTATGTCCTGCCTTTTGACGCTAACTAAAGCACAATACACTACTACCTTGCTTTTATGTAAAACTCAGTAGAATTAATGTCTGTTCCAAGAATTCCCTTGCTCACAACCTATCCTATAATTTTTTTTAACTATAAGATACCTAATTTATCATTGGATGATCTCCAAATGAAGCCACAAGAATTCAGTAGGAATGCTCCAAACTGGCCTGGTATCAGCTGATTGACTGACACTTAGAACTGCACCATGTTGTGTCTTGTGTAGAAAAAGTCTCCCAACATCAGCTTGTGCCCTCTTTCATGCCTTTTTTATTTCAAGGATATTGCCCTCACTATTAGAAAATTTGATTTTTAATGTTGGTACTTTCAGTACCAAATTTAATTTACATAATTTTGAACATGAACACAGAAACTTCTTGTTTGGTCCTATCTTTAGTTTATTATATCTAATCTTAGACGTAGGGAAGGGGTGTATTCATTTTCATTTCATCCTAATCTTTTAATAATTGCATAACCTGGCACAGCTTCAAGCAATTATCATTTTAGATACCAGCTGACAAGGTTGAGGATCCCTGTGACTACTTTCTGCTACCGGGTCAGTACTGTACATAAAAGCAGATACAGACCTTGAATACTTGACTTTTGGGGTACCTTTGACGGTTCCCCCCTCTTTTTTTTTATTTTTTTTCCTTTCTTTATTATAATGTCAGTTACCATTACAAACCTATTGATCATATAGAGAGTCCCTCCCAACCTCTCAAGACCACCTCTGGTTCTATAACACCTATACGTTAGGAAGGAGTGGAGAAGGCATCAGTATGCAAGACGGAGCATGTGTCGGGGATATTTTTTGGATCTTGACTAATACAAGTTCAGAGATACTTGGATTTCTGCATCAAGGAAGTAAGGTTTGTAAGATTTGTGGGTTTGTATGAAAAGTGTTTTGTGTTATGTTATAGATTTTATGGATTTTAGGTTACATCATAGATTATCTCTTGGTTCATAATTTTATTGATGTCATGAATGTGGTTTTTCATGGAATAATGAAACTTGCCCAAGAGCATGCTTTTAACGGGTAATATTAAGATGGGTAGGTCTAGCATAGAACTTTTTAAAAGTGGAGAAGAACCCTGGAGGCCAAAGAATTGAAGATCAGTAGAGGACAGATGCCCATGGGTGAAAATACTCAAGAAAAATGTGAGAAGTTTAAGAACTGTATAGAGAAACTAAGAGAGGCAGTAAGAATTGTAATAACAGAAAATGGATACATAAGCTAATCAAGGATAGATTAGTGGTATGAGAAGGAAGGATTAAATGTGCTTCCAGGAGCATTCAAATAAATTTGGATAAAGTGAATTTAGTGCTCCCTCAGGAATGTTTTAACTTAAAGATGCAGGACCAAGGGAAGTTTGTCAGAAACATAAACCTTTCTTAAAGGTTGAAGCATCAATAGAAAACACCAAAAGTTTGCCTGTAACCCATAAGTAGAAAATAAAGAAGTACCATTTCTCCCTTAAAGGGCTTCATACTAAAGTGCAATTTTCTAAACACAGAGTGCACTGCAATAAGGCAATTCTATAACGTCTTCCAGTTGGACAACTCTAACTATGAATATTTGATGAATAACATACATGACAGAAACCCTTTATTTAGGGAAAGCAGATATATTTGGATTGTCAAACCAATTTCATGAGAATGTCAAACATAATCCAAGAATCTTAAGAAACGTGAAAGTTAATTTTTTCAACGTACTCCTTTGCTAAGAAGGAAAGCAGTGATGAACAATGTCCAGTAATTCAAAATAAATATTCTACATGGCAACTCTTGGGCTCCATACCTATTTCAGCCCAGTCATGCCACCCTTGTGTACAATGTACACTGGTTTGATAACATTTTTATTTCAATTCTGGAGTTAACCTTCCAGGCCTGCCCTGTGAGTCTGAAATCTGGACTCAATGGTCTGGTTAAACTTACAATAATATAAAGGTATCCTGCATTGAAATTGTTTAGTATTACAGATTATGGGGTACTTTAGCTCAAAAATGTTTTACTTCTTTTTCAGGCCCAGACTGTTATTGATGAGATCACAGAAGAAGCTAATTATTATAATCGAATTTATGTTGCTTCAGTTCATCAGGATCTATCTGAAAATGACATTAAGTCTGTCTTTGAAGCCTTTGGAAAAATTAAGGTAAGGATCAAGAATATATTTTGTTGGATTTGAAGCACATTTATAAACTTTATAAGAGCTAAAGTACCTTTTAAATTAAATGAAATGCATGCATGAAGGTTTGTGTTGTTTGGTATCTTTTGGAAGTAGTCCATTTGGAAATAAAGCTTGCAACGATGGTAATTTAATTATCAACATGCAGATTAACCAGACCACTGAGAAGAAAATTCGGAACTAACAGCATACATAAACATGAGGAACAGATTTCTGACATTTTTATTTCTCTGTAAATGTTGGTTACCTCATTCCGTATGTTCACTCAAAATTTTCAAAGTTTTGTTCTTTATAGTTAGTTTGATAAAAGACAAGACATTGTTTTATTGGAACGGTTACATTTGCCTAATATCCATTATTTTATGATTTGCACATTGAGAGTACTGATAATTTTAGGAAAATTTTTAACAATTACATTTCTAATGCAAATTTCAATATTTAGTATTAACCCTTTTACCCCCAGGCCATTTGGAAATTTCCAACCCTTAACCCCCAAGGGTTCATTTTTATTCAAGCACATTTTGCAGTATATATTTTTCAAATTGCTCTAACAGCCTTAATTTTTGTCATAGAGAGGTCAGGTTGGTCTCATTCTCTTGGAAAATGCCTGAATTTTCTCAAAAAATTATCAAAAAAAAAAAAAAGAATTGTAAATAGCATTTTTTTGCAAGGACGTACCGGTACGTCCATGGGGGTAAAGGGATGTGTTTTTTTAAACGTACCAGTACGTCCTTTGGGGGTAAAAGGGTTAAGTAGCCTTGTTTCCCAAGACATATTGTGCTATACATTAGTAAAGAATAGGTCTACTTTGAGGCAGTAGAATGTATTTAGAAGTATTTCAGGTAACCAATGTGTCAATTGGTTATCAGTACCTTGTTATAAAAATTTGGAAAATTGTAATTCACTTTTTAGTAGTTTAATTAGAAGTAGCATTGTTTCATCTTCTCAAAGATGGAATAAATTCAACTGCTCTATTTATTAGGTTTTTATGTTTTTCTCTTTATTACCATGTACGTTTCCTGAAAAGCCTAGCATCATCAGTATGTAATTTTATTGACAAGTTGGTCCAGTAAAGGTGCAAGTTAACCCTTTCACCCCCAGGCTATTTGGAAATTTCCAACCCTTAACCCCCAGGGGGTTATTTTTTTCCCAGCACATTTTGCAGTATATTTTTTTTAAATTGCTCTAACAGCCTTAATTTTTGTCATAGAGAGGTCAGGTTGGTCTCATTCTCTTGGAAAATGCCTGAATTTTCTCAAAAAATTATCAAAAATTTGGAAAAGAAAATTTTATAGCATTTTTTTGCAAGGACGTACCGGTACGTCCATGGGGGTAAAGGGATGGCTTTTGTGAAACGTATCAGTACGTCCTTTGGGGGTAAAAGGGTTAAAAATATGGGTCAGATAGTTTTTGAGTGGTGTGGTATAATAGGTACCAGGATTTAAATTTTTGACACCAGAATTTCCTATTATTAGATAGGGATAAAGAGTGAATGCTGATAACAATAACTCTAAAGTTCTAAATTTATACACAAGAACAGTAATAACTGATGAACTGTTTTTAGCATTGTATGGTGAGACTCGGGAATTCCATATTTTTCAACAAGAGCGTTTTAAATCTAAACTGAAAACTGAAGAGAATTTACTTTGCCTGTTTGTAAGAAGCGTGTTAACCCTTTTACCCCCAAAGGACGTACTGGTACGTTTCACAAAACCCATCCCTTTACCCCCATGGACGTACCGGTACGTCCTTGCAAAAAAATGCTATAAAAAATTTTTTTTTTCATTTTTGATCATTTTTTGAGAAAATTCAGGCTTTTTCCAACAGAATGAGACCAACCTGACCTCTCTATGACAAAAATTAAGGCTGTTAGAGCAATTTTAAAAAAAATATACTGCAAAATGTGCTGGGAAAAAAATAACCCCCTGGGGGTTAAGGGTTGGAAATTTCCAAAGAGCTTGGGGGTAAAAGGGTTAAAATCCTACAGTCTAGAGCTGGAAATTAGGTATCTGTCATCCTTTGATATTTTCTTACAATACTCATAAGACCTATTATTTTTTTATTTCAGCAATAAAAAGTTTTCATTAAACAAACCTGCTACTTAAAATCTAGCCAATTTTATATATTGTTCAAATTCCTAGACACACCCATCTTTTGTTTAAGAAAAGATCGCGGTTTTTGGTCGGTAACAGGTCATGCAAGTTCCTCAGGTTATGTTGGTCATAGTTTACAAGTACATAATGGGTTTGTTAAAAAAAAAAAAATATATATATATTTGAAAAATTAGATTCAAGTTAATACTATAAACCTATTACTTGTAAAATAACCGGAAAGCTGCTTAGGTGGGAGAAGAGGAGCTACCAGTCTTGAATATATGCTACAGTATAGCTCAGGAATTGTATTTCTATTGATGTGTGTGTAGGAAAAAAAGATGATCCTTGGAAATTATGTGGATAGATTGTCATAATAAGAACCAAGATTAAAGAAGGTGGAGATACAGATTTCCCAAAACTGAAGCCTCTGACAAACAACAGTTTGAGACCTTATTTCCATAAGGTCCAAGTTTAAAAAGGTTATTGTGGCATCAAGAGGTTGAAATTTAACTATTGTAATGGGGTAAGGTAACTGTCGAGATTTCAAAAAGTAGTATGGCAAGAGAGCTTTAGTATACATTAATGGACTCTTGATATTAATTTGTTTTATCAACCATAATATCCATGGGTTTAACCCCCTTCTTTACCGTGAAGCTTATGAAAGCGTAAAAATTTGGTTCGCTACCAAACCAAATTTCTCAATAATGAAGTACATACATTATCGCCAAGTCTCAAATAATGTTTGCTATATACACTCAGCCCTTGTTATTTGCGGATTTGGTTTTGCAATAAGCACTCACGGTGGTACGATTTCAAACTGACCATGCTGCTTCTTTGCTCCCAGCATGCTTCGTGCCGTATCCCTCTCAACACAGCACACCCCGTGTCTCACTAACTCGGCTTTAGTGTCATATCATCTCTCCTTGTGTGTGCATCCCTCACTTCAGTCCTTTTAGTGCAGAATCATGTTGTGATGTAAAAAACCTGCACATATCCAGTTATTTGTAGTAAACGTAATATAAGATATGATACGTAGAATATGCTACCCCACACCCCAAACAATTGATGGCTCAAGAGTTGCATCATGCTTCAGACTTACTTTGTAGAACTTTGTACGTAAACGGTTAGTGGTGTTGTACCGATACTTTATCTTTAAATCTTTATTGTATTAGTATATTCACTGTATATTAGCATTATTGCTATATTAAATACTGTATGGTATTGTATGAAATAGTGTACTTTACAGTAGTAATGTAATTATAGGATACATATACAGTGAGTTTGAATGTTACGAGTTAACCTGCTTAAAATAATGATCGTGTATGAGTGTTACCTTAGCTAATTAAGCTGTACTCTAGTGATGGTATTGTACTTTTATAACAGCAATATACTGTACACTACAGTATTAACAAGTGTTTTAGATAGGAAGAACAATGTTTTGTTACTGTACATATAGGTGCATCGATGTCTATTATGTTGTGTACAGTACTGTAGTCTTACTGTGTAAGTAGTACTCGTACTCGTGTGTACATGTACTGTACTCATACATGAGTAATTCAAGAAGCTCGGTACAATTTTTTTTCTCATTGCCTCTGTGTCTACTATTTCAGGCACAAAGCTGGACCCCAGAGGTACTTCTATCATAGAAGGTTCATTCTGTGGTTGCCTTTGGCTGTGATATCTATAATAGATTTAGTGAACTATCCTTAACAGAATTAAGGGGCACACTTCATCTTCAACATCATAATTTATGATAGTTTTATGCAACCTGTTAGTGTGAGGTTATCACCTTCTCCTGGTGCTTATTAATTGATTCTTTCATTCTTGTCTTTACATACGCTTCCAATGCGACATGCACAACAAATGATATCCTGCCAGCTTTTGAATGCCGGTAGATTATTTGTGCAAAGCTTTCGCAGAAGGGCCTGGAAGATCTGGCCTCCCTGGGACGTCGTAGTTCAGAACAGTCTGCACCACTTGTAGTCCCATCAATAGGAACTGGAGAGACATCGACCCTCCTCTGTCAGTACTTCTGCTAGTGGGGCCATACCCAGATTTGATCTGAAATGATGCTGTATGAGATTAACCTTATGAAGGGCTGGCCCCCTGGTAACTTGTGCACTGGGTCTTCGTTGGTTTATGGGCACGTCAAAAAGAGATGGGTAGTTAGCCTCGTACAGCCCTTATTAGAGTTGGTACAAAGGAGCGACTGGGTATGTTGATCCTATTTTAGGGTGTTTGGCTTTTGAGAGGCTCTCCTTATACTAGAACACTTTTGACCGGTCACTCGTGAATAAGTGATGGCAGCACCGCATAGACGAGGGTAACAAAGGTGGTGGTACTGTTTCCCTGCAGCTTTGCCTACTGACAATAGAGATTTACGAGTAGGTGGTGCCGGGTCACTAATAGCTGAAAGACTGCTGTGGCTGGGTAAACAGAGCAGGATGATGCAGATTGTTTGCCTAGAATGGTCTTTGCATCCTGAGATAGTGATCAAGACCCAGACTTGAGGGGTTCTCTGATTGTTGACCTGTTCACAATCTTGCTAATTAGAAGCTTCCCATGTTCTACTCACTAAAGCCAGACCAAAAAGTAGTGTACAAGAAGCCTTCCATCATCCCTGGAAAAGCATCTATGCGTAGGCTTTTCTTCTGTTCTTCCTGATCAAGTATGTTGAATTGAGTTTGGGCAACTCCCAATTCAGTATGACTAAGAGCATCTAAAGGGCCCCATGTAGAATGGTACCCAGTCCTATCCCTCCTGGTAAAGGTTCTGAGGGTATTACTTTCTTGGCAACTCCCAACTTGCTATGATAAGAGCATTGAGAGGGCCCTAAGTAGAATGGTACCCAGACCTTCTCTTCGTTCTGATAGAGGCTCTGAGGGCATTACTTCTCAGCCTTACATGTTCTACCAACCACACTACATGCCCAGAGATCCCACAACTTTTTGGAATCACTTTGGCTTCACACATGAAGGTTATCCAGCATGTCCTCTCAGACAGGCTTTTAGCATGAAATTGCACAAGAAATATCAGGATACTTCTGCAAGTCGTCGACTTAAGCGTGCCAAACCAATTGTGCCTTATTATGTAGTTTGGAAGGGGACTTTCTCCTCTTGACATCACTGTCACTGTGCCATGGGTAGCCAAATGTTTACTTAACCTCCGAAGAGAAAAGCTCTGCTCGGTATCAGCAGCAAGAGCTCATCCCTCAGCCTTAAAGTCAGGTCTTTTAAACTGAAAAGAGTTGATATTGCTGCTTCAGCAGAGCTCTCCATACTCAAAAGCAGTTTTAAACAGACCTGTCCTCAGAAAAAGGAGAGACCACCACCTTCAGATGTTAATAACGTTTTGTGTTTCTTGTAGAGGACACCTTTTAATTGTTGGACTTACCTCACTCAGAAACCTTCCCTCGAACTGGTTTCTTACTCACCTTAGCTTCCGAAAAGTGAGTTAGCGAGCTTCATGGGCTCTCCTTTAGCGTCACCCATACTGAGCGCTGGAGACAAGACTTGTCCCCATAAGTCCTTGAGCTTCTAGCGAAAACAGAATTTTTCTGTTCTCAATGGCAGGATTCTTTAGTCTCAGATTGCGAGCCTTAGAGATGTAACCGATAATCTGGATCAGTTACTGTTGGATTCTGTATGGGTTCTTGAGCACTATTTTAAATGTACACAAACAACTTGACCTCACCTGCAGCTCCTCTTCCTTAAATACAAGGACAGTAAAGAAGGTGACTAAATACTCATTCACCACCCTCCCTGCTTGAGGTAAAAAACCTATCATGGGGAGGGGGGGGGGGGGCAGCTATGTCCCTGTTACTCCATGAGAATTCCTACCCATTATCTGCAAGAATTGACTGACAGGTCCTTATAAAACTTTTTGCTACAACCTGTAATAGCCACACACCAGGTGGTATAGCTGCCTTGGTTCCTTTCACAAAATGTTTCAGTATTGGATTGAGAATAGAGGTTACGCATTAGATTGTCTTGAAAGTGGAAAATGACGAGCTCTTTTCCTTTCACATTTATCTTTCCCTCTCTTGGGGCACAGCATTGAAAACCCTGTCAGCTGAAATTGATTTGTTTGCAGATAAGTCCCACTTTACTGGTAGCTTTTCATTGTAGGCAAGCCCTACTTAACTGATAGCTTTTCTATTACATTGTATATAAGTGTCATTCCACACACTCCTTACGATGAGGAGTGTGTTGTAACCAGGCAAACCCATTTGTATATATAGCTTCACTGGTGGACCCAAGGAAATTAATCTATATACATATGTCTTGTAGATACGACAGATTTTCTGCTCCGCATCTTTTGATGCTTGAACTGTGGCCCCGCTGGTATTGTCAAACCATGAGTGCACGAGGTTTAAAGGAACCATAGCTCTGCACTATTTAAAATGGTCTGCATTCTTAGTAACCCAGAATAAGTTTTTAGCCAGTTGGCAGGGGTCTTCTTCCCACCTAAGAATGCATCTCCTATATAAAGAACAATGGTTTTTATTGGTATCGGAACAAATAACAAAATTGAAGATCATTCATATTTTTCATAACTGCCGTATATTTCTGCATATAAGACGACCTTTAGGTAACATGATATCGAAAATATGGCAAATTTGAATAAATTTAGGTCATATCTGTCAATAAGATGACTGGTGAATTAAAGAGCCATCAGTGTGAAAGCTAGCTTTTGCTGTATCCTTAGAAAACAAAAATGAATTATATAAAATTAATTTTATATCATGCTTTTCCCAAACTCACTGCCAAAAATGTAAACTATTGTTTTTTTATTTAAGTTTCACTGCCAATAAAAACAAACAAATTAGTACATTTGCACATCCGTTTATAGGTTAGCTTTTGCAGTAATAGATATCTTCTCAAGTATCATTTATGTAATGAAGATGTTATTACTAATATTGTTTTACTTACTATATCCTTAGAAATTAAAAACATAGGAAATAAGCATTTTGTCATGTTTTTTCCTAAATCATTGCTTTGTTTGCGTTTCATTGCCAACTGTAATAAACAAACAAATGCATTTACACATTCGAGTGATAACTAATGATACTAATATTTTAATAACTGTTTTGTTTGGATTTGGTCAACAATAACAAACTACCACTAATAGCTGATAATTTATGATAATTTTACTGTCTTATGTTTTTTGAAAACTGCTATAAACCATAATTGTATATTCCATTTCCAAAAAAGTTTCAAACTTCATTTTTAAGTCAGTTTGATTTATTATCAGCTAGTAGTCACATCAATTATGGAACCGCCAGCAAAATTTATTATCAGCTAGTAGTCACATCAATTATGGAACCGCCAGAAAAAGAAGAAAGTACAAGGCTAGTTTTAAATCAAAAGTTATACAGGCAGCCAACTAATTGGACAATTGTGCTGCTGCTAGAATGTTTGATGTGACTTAGAAGATGGTGAGAAAAAGAGGATAATTTGAATTATGATGGATAATGACAAATGAATATTATGCTAACCTAAATGTTATTACTACCATCATTAACAATACCATTAAAATTATCGAAAGGTTTAGAAAAAGATAAAGGTTGCAGAGAATGCTTCTTTATCTTGATGTTTAGATTTTCTTAGCTGGATTCACATAGATAAAAGTTGTGTGGAATATTTCCTCAAATAAGCTATTTATCATGACCTTCGGCCTTTAATATATAATGTCAATATGGTTTGGTTACCAATATCATCGGTTAATGTACTAAGGACTAAGCTAGCCTACCAATAAACATCTCTCTTGAATTCAAGGTGTGATTTTCATATCGGTTGTATAAGACAGCTCCCAATTTCCAGGGGTGAATTTTAGGATTTAAGGGTCGTCTTATACATGGAAATATACGGTATACAAACCAGAGTCCTTTACTCATATCCACGCTGTCGCCAAACCTGTAGGAAGTCCCAGCTTCATTCAAAGTGACTACTTATTGAGCAAGCTTTGAGACAGGGCTTTCCAGCTCCCGGCCAGTTAATTACCGGCCACCTTATTACACTTTTTTATAAAAGTTTTAACTGCTCTTTTTTGCTTTGCTGTCATCTTCCCAATGTAAAGGACTCGGTTTTTATAATTAGGAAAATATGAGCTATCTCTAAATTTGTCATTTTGTTACCTTGGTTTTACCTATCACCATGATCTCTTGGAATAAGGGTTAAATAAGGCCATATAATGTTATGTTGAAAATCCTGTTGACAGCTCTTAACCCTGTTTTAATGCAGAAGGATTCAATAAATGAACTTGAAGTAAAAATAAATGCAGTTCACCTGAAAGCAGTCTTAACTACTTGAGTGAAAAATTTATAGGGGAGGGAGGTACTATATTAAACTGTGAGACAAAGTGAAAGAAACATGATGAAAATGTAGCGGTAACAAGTTATTTTGGATAAGAAAAGAATATCAAGGATGAAAATTAATATTTATAAAAAACAGTTATCAGGCCCATATATGATATTTTGTGGTAGAAACTTGGCATTTTATAGGAATGAGGAGAGACTTTACGAGAGAACCAAGATGAATCAGTACTGGAAAGGAGGGAGAGTCAAGATAGAATATGTGGTATGTACTGTAAAGGAGAAGGGTAGGGAAGCTGGTATGAGATGCTATGGCCACATAAAGAGAAGAGAGAAACTGATACTAATCAAGAATGATAAGAATCTGCCAGTGATGGGGCAGAGTATGAGCCATCAACAGATCAGATGGATGCATCTGGTGAGGAGGGATATGGGTGAGATGTGACATGGGATGGAAGATGCAAGGAATAGATGGAAAAAAATTTGACTCAAGCGGCTGACCCTGCTATATAGCGGGATTAATAAGGTCAAAAGATGAAGAGACATGGAAGCAGTCATAACTAACAAAACATCAGTGACAAATACTTAGAGAAAATAATAAATTACCTTGAACATGAGAATTATTGGAAGTCAAGAAAACTGTAATATCTTAGAGATTGAACGACTCAGAACGCAAACATTCAGTGATTGAACAAATTTTGGAAGTGGAACCACATGAAATAACCTGGATGGAGTGAGACAAGGCAACTGTGCCATTTTATGCATAGCTGTTGTCTAGTTCAGGTCCAGTGAACATGATTCCATTATCATTTTCGTTCAGTATATTAGTGTTTTTTTGTGTATAGGAAGATCTCTGCATTTGTTTACATAAGAGCTGGCATTTTTTATAATGCACGGAGTGATGTCAGAAGCCTCTCGAGATGGCAGGCAATCTTCTCTTGATCAGTTTTTAGGGGCAAAAAGAAATCTTAAAGTGAATCACAGCTTTTTCCATAAAATTGCACTAAAGAAAAAGAAGCCAGAAGAGTAATTACCCAACATTTTTATGGAGGGACTCTCTTTCCAAGCAACACTAGCACCATCTCCCTCCACCCCTCACCAACTTCGGTATTTATTTAATCATTCTATTACTTGAAACTTTCTTGTTTTATGGTAAGCTTTTAATAAACTGTAGTATAAAAGTGACCCATAATAGAAGCTTCCTTTGGTGGGGAGCCAATTGATAAAGTTTCCATTCATTCTTATGGGGAAAATGGATTTGGTATTTAAACACAGTTTTCGAACAAATTATGTTCGATCTCCAAGTTTCCACTATACTTAAGTTTTGATGCTGTTTCCCGCTAAAATGGAGAATGATTACTGAAGAAAGGGATGTAAAGATAATTGATACAGAAGTACTTAAAAGATAATAAAAAAGTCTTTAGATTTCCATGAGCTCTAAACTGGACATGAAAAGTAAGACAGGCCACCATTGTAGATGAAAGGATCTTTATGCCATGTGCTGACCTTGAGGTTGTTACTGATTTTCTTTTCTTTTATTGTTCTGAAGACAGATTTGTTCTGAGTATTTCTGTAACAAGGTCTAGTATACTATGTATATTGAAATATCAATAGTGTGTGTGGTGAAACCACTTATTTTTCCACTTATGTTCATTGTGCAATCCCTTTCATTGAATTTTATTTTCTTTGTAACATTTGTGTATAAACAATATCAATACTTTATTATTCATACATTGTTTAACATACTAATTCCAGCATTGTATGTTAACACCGGGAACAACACCTGGTAAGCATAAGGGATATGGTTTCATTGAATATGAGAATTCTCAGTCAGCACAAGAGGCCATTGCATCAATGAACCTGTTTGACTTGGGAGGACAATATCTCCGCGTAGGCAAGGCAATAACTCCCCCAGGATCATTTTATGTAAGTATCGTTATGAACATGTAATGAATCATTTTTTGATACCTAGTCAGGAATTTTATACCTCTTTATGGTTGAGTAAAACTGGATGTCAAGTAAATAAAGTTGAAATGGTTTTGTATATCTGCTTTAGATTTTTTTATATTTAATTTTGGAAAGGATATAAATTTGTCAGTTATGAAATGTATGCAATTTAACTCATAGTAGTTGAAATTCATCATATGTTTTTTTCCCCAATTTTGTACTTAATTTTGTATTTATTTTGCATGCATAAATTAAATTTATTAAAATTTGGTTTGTTGAAATAATCACTAATCATTAGATTTAATTTTTTTCCCATGCAAAAAATTAGTTTGCTTAAATTTAGTTCTTTGCAGACATAATCAGTAACCTCTTAAAAATAAAATTTATTTTGTTTCTGTTTGTAATTTTTTTTTTTCCATTCTTAGTTCTCCTGATTTTAATGGAAAATGTTCAAAGAGGATTATTTCCTTTTTTTTTTTTTTCTCAGGGACCTTTGACAGCCCCAACTCAGATGCCAACAGCAGCGGCAGTGGCTGCAGCTGCTGCAACAGCCAAGATACAGGCTATGGATGCATTAGCTACAAATGCCATAGGATTGGTCCAAGGATTAAGCACATCCTCTT
This sequence comes from Palaemon carinicauda, assembly GCF_036898095.1. NCBI lineage: Eukaryota > Metazoa > Arthropoda > Malacostraca > Decapoda > Palaemonidae > Palaemon > Palaemon carinicauda. The sequence goes on along the minus strand of NC_090725.1, from coordinate 4,046,832 downwards.
CTCCCTCACAGATACCCCCAGTTGGGGTTGTTGGAGGAGTTAACTCTGTGGGGGCCTTAGGTAATAGTAATTCAGTACCTCCTATTGGAATGGTTGGCGATTCCCCTACGACTAGTACCATATCAACTCCTTCCTCCGTTCCGCCAGTTGGTGTAGTCACAAGTTTACCTGCCATCAGTGGCTCTAACACCTTACCACCACCAAAAGTAATGACATCGGTTCCAGTTCCTGGCATTACAACCTCTAATACTTTATCACCAAACTCTGCGAGTATTACAACAAATGCGGGGATTGGGGGATTAGACGAGCTTAAAGCAAACCACCAAGAGGAACTTGCCAAAAAGTTGATGGATGACAATGAACCACAGACCCTACAACAGCAGGAGACTATGTCTATCAAAGGACAGTCTGCAAGGCATCTGGTCATGCAAAAACTTATGAGAAAAACTGAGGCAAGTAACTTGAAATTTTCTATATTGTCTATAAGTAGTTTATCCCTAATTTTCTGGTATATCAAAATTTAATTAGACATATTTTGGAAGGAGCATTAAAACACTCCCTTCAAAGCTTCCTTAAAATACCTACTTTCTTTTACTTGCATTTGTACCTTATTTGGAAATAACTTTTTTTCAAGCAGACTATCTCCATTATATTTGCTTTTTAATCATACTGTACTTTCCCTTTTCATATTAATGTGAAATTAGTTACTGACACTTACGTTATTGGGACTCTGCCCAAATTCTACTGTGGTCTGGGTCTACCTAATTATTATTATTATTATTATTATTATTATTATTATTATTATTATTATTGAGTTAAAAGTAATTACATAAGAGCAATTATCCGGAAAATAGAAAAATTGGATAAGAAAATAAACTCTGCCGATACAGCCATTACTTTTAACTCAACCTGCCTAAAAGAGGGTCTCCTACCACGATATTATCATTATTATTATTATCTGTTTCTTTATTTTCTCAACACATGTCCAAATCTTCTTAGTCAGAGATTTCAACATTTGAGATAGTTTTGACACACCACAGTCCAAAAAGTTTGAAAATACAAATGTTCTTTTCAGTCGTCCATCGTTATATTAAGAAATATGGTTGGCATAGAAGAAGTAGACGAGTTTCTTCAGGATGAAATAACTGAAGAATGTGGACGATTTGGCACTGTCAATCATGTAATTATATATCAAGAAAAGCAATCGGATGAAGACGACGCTGAAGTTATTGTGAAGATTTTCGTTGAATTCTCTAGTCCAAGTGGTAAGAAGACTTTTTGTTTGTAATACAGTAATCTTATGTATTTCAAATGCCTTTAGTTTTGACCATATTTTAGTGAAAAGTAATGATTTTATCAAAGCTAATGTGATAATTGTCCAAAAATCAAAATATGTACATTATGGTAAGTTCTTTAAATCTTGCAGCTGATAAAAACTTTGGTAGGTGTTTTCAAAATATTAGGCTTATAAAACTTTTTCATGAAGGATGCATAATTTTAGAAGTATCAGATTAAGAAAAATACTTACTGGGATTATGAATTCATATTTTTAAGTTTATTACGTGGTTTTAACTGATAATGAAGAAGAAAATAACATTAAGTTTTCCATATTTTCTAGAATTAAAATATTGTTCAAACCATCCAGTGTAGGTAATTATTTATAATATTAGTAATTTAGTGTTCATATAACCTTGTTTTTTTTTTTAGGTTGAATCATAAAAGTTATTTGAAAGAGGATTGGTCATGGTGTTAAATTAATGATATATTTTGTTTTCATAAAAGTATCTACACACTCAAATTTTCCTTTCAGAATCTGTGAAAGCACAAGAAGCCCTCAATGGACGGTATTTTGGAGGCCGGTTAGTGAAAGCAGAACTATATGACCAAAATATGTACAATCATAATGATTTGTCAGGATAGAAAAATATTTTTAAAAATCTTCTAGACATTCAAAAGAGATACTGCAATGTATGGAAAGCTTAAAAACTTTATGTAAACCTACATTTTAGTATACCAATTTCCATCTTTGAAAATAGTCTAGATACACCGATAAATTTGTATATATATAAATATATATTGTTTTGTGTATAGTCATTGAATTAATTTTGTTATTTTTATAGTGCTAGTTTCACATCCCTCCCTCATTTCTACAGAACATTGACTTTAGGTTCATAGTTTTGTTGATGATTTTAGATCATCAGTCATCTTTCATAATATTGCTCATCAAAGTCTTTCATTCATTTATTTTATATTTAATAGGTATATATTTCATACATTCATGTATTCTTACAAGCACCTTGAATGTCCCATGTTTTTGAAATGAGAAATAGATTGGACTAGAATATTGACATGTTCGTAGTATTTAATACTGGGTTCGATGACTGCAGTTATTGCTGGACATGAAGATTTTTTGCCATTGTGGTTACTGTTGGTCATGAATGTGAAACAAAGTTCTATGTAAATTTGACACCTAAGGAAGTGGTGGTTTTAAATGTACTGTCAATAATTGAGAACCAGTGATTGTTATTTTGAAAGTGGTCATACGTAATTTCAGTTTTTGGTTTTGCTAAAATTTCTTATACATATGGAAAATTGTTAAAATTCCTGCACTTTATTTTTAATTTAAAAGTGAAAAACAGTAATAGTAAGGAACAGTTGTAAGCTTCCCATATAATTTATAGGAAGTACAATGAGGTGCTAGTTTTATTTTATTTTATTATTTTTTTTTTTTTTTTCAAATCTACACTCCTCCAAGAGCACCCCCTATAAGTAAGTAATGTCATGTAGAGCTTATCAATTTTAGTGTTTTGGTAATTGAAAACTGTTCCTTCAATTTACAGTGGCTAAATATGATTTTTTACCTATTTTAAAAAATGTGAATTTGAGTATTTTGTTTCCTTATCCAGTCATTTCAATGCTTAATTTTAGATAAGGGTTTGTGTCTGTCTCAGTGAAGGAGTAAGTGACAAAGGTAGGACAAAAGCCAGAAAGTGGAAACTTTCGGCCATGAATGAACTCCTTATCCTTCATCTTTCTTTAAACTAGAGGCTACCTTGCCACAAGGTTATGCCATACACAAAGGAAATAAGGCTTAATTTGTAGTTGGTCTCCAAAAGGAACTTGGCCATTAACTAGAATGTCCTTAATGCTGCTAGATTCTACTTCATTCGATTGTATACCTCTCATGACATCAAAGGTGACTTGAATGCACGAAAGGCACATATGCCTGCAGCTATTGAAGATCTTAAAAGCTTGGCCCCACAGAAGTGCTTTTTACTTCCATTTGTTCCGATCCCTTCATCAAATGGCTTTGACTAAAAGAGCCCATAAATCAGACCCTGACATGCAAAATCCAACGGCCAAAGGTTTCTTGAGGGGATGTCAGTGCGTCATGAAGCATGAAGGACTAGGGCCCATAATCAAACAAACAAAACTAGCTGAGTACCATGCGTACTACATGAATTGCTAACAACGTGGCTGAATTTGTGCAAGAGCAAAGATGAAGTGTGTTATGGCTGTTGGTGTTCTGCTGATCCAAGACAATGCAATCTAGTTCCTGATGAAAGTGATAGTGAATAAAGCCTAGTGTTAAGAGAAAGACTGGTCAATGTCAATCGAACATGAGTGCATTTTGCTCACAATTTTGTCATATCCATTTCTTCAATAAAAAAATGCATGTAATGATACATTGCAATATACATTGAGCACACACGAGTTAGGCGCTTTGTATATGTCATCCAGTGCATTCAAATCAGTGCCTTCAACATCCTGTGCTACAGTGCTTGTTCAGAAGAGAGTTAAAATATGATGAGGCTTAAACTGAATCATCTATGAAAGCATTAGAGGAAAAATATATAATTGATGACCCTACTCCTTTATCTTCCCCAGCCTCACATATCAAATATTGTCATATTTGTCTATCTACAATGTAACATTGGACAATCGTAAATTAACAGAAAAAACTATTGGCGATTATCAATATGTAGGCTAATCATTGTACATTTTCATCCTATTTACTTTGTCATTGTTTTTGTAATTTTGTAAACTTATTTCAGTGTATAAGACAATCTTTAAACCTCAAAATTCAACCCTAAAAATTGAAGGTCATTTTGTACTATCATTCTATGAATCAAACCTTGACTTCTAACTATCCTCAGCGAAGGTGTGATAACCACTAACATACATGAAAAGATTTACATTATGAAATATACTGATAATAAAGGGATTTTGACAAAGGAAAAATCTATTAATGGGGAGATACCTGTGACGCCCGGTGAAAAGGGTCCTTCCTTACACTTTTCTGATATAAATACTTGCAAATATACCAGAGAAATTAAAGAATGGAATGCAGAGGTTACTACCCTCGCGCGAACACCCTGTGGGCGTTGTTTATAAAGCAGGGGCGTGTGAAAACCACTATAAACTGGCTGTCTCCCATTTAGGTAATTCCTTCATCAAAGGGGAGGGCCGTAACAGAGGCCCTATCTACTTTACCTGAACTATCCTACCGACGCCCGATGCTAGCGCCACCTAGACTTCATCCTTCTGTTGGACTTCGTAAGCGCCATTTTGTTTGTTGTGTGCCGCTTGGATTTTTAGCTTTTTTCGTGTAATTTCATCATGACCGAGGCTCTTCTTACTCCTGCACCAATGATAAGTACCATAGATTGTTTTGACAGGCTTGTTAGTACCGGGCTAGTGTCATATTTATTCATTTGAGTGTGTTTTTAGTGCGTACAGTTTTGGCCTTCCAGGATATTGGCGGCCATTTTTCTTGTACGGTTTGGTGTTTTCTTGTTTTGCCCGTTGGTACTCTTGTCATCTTAGGTTCATTATCCTGTTAATTTCAGGCCTTATGCCATTTATATTATGATATTTTGAACCGGTTATATTTCCAGTCTTGGTACTTTTTAGCGCTTACGAGTCCGTATCCTGGCGAACCAAGAATAGAAATCGAGGCTTTGTTATAGATGAGTTGTTCCGATTGGCAGTATCATATTTTCGTCAAAATTTTACTCTTTTTTTTTTCGTTCTCGTTTCGCTATTCTTCGTTCGCCTCTTTATATTATTTTTTGTTGGTCGTGGACCTTTATTTGTAATGTGAGTTAAGGTTCGTTTTATTGTTTTGTTTTAGTAACCACGAGAGAGAGAGAGGGGGAGTTCCCGTTTTCTGTGCATACGGTCACGTGTCTCCCTCTCTCTTTTATGTTAGTTTTACCTAGTACGAGAGGTGGGAAGCCCGTTTTCTGTTCTTACAATTACGGGTTCTCTCTCTCTCTCTTCCCCCTGCGGGAATTACGGTTTGTGTTTATTTTTCATGTTTATTTTGTGGTTACTTTTAGTGTATTTGGGGGTTAGTGTTTTGATATGTCCTGTCGTGTGTGAGTTATTCGGATGGCCGCAGTCGTTATTATTCCCCTAGTTCCATCCGCTCCCCGCTACGGCCTCGGGAGTTGATCCGAACTCCTTTAGAACTACGCCATACCGTGAGGTGGGAACACGTTCCCTCCATTTGCTATTAACTCCGGCTTCGGCCCTCCCTACACGACTTATTCTCCCCCTCCTCCGGGAGGTCTCCTTCAGAGTATTTCGTAGATCATTCTACTTGTTTATATAATATAATGGGGGTATTTATTTAGTCAAGGACCTACCATCGGGTCTCCGGCATACTCGGAGACCTTCCAATCACTAGTTACTGTTCTTGTGTAATTACTACGAGCTCCGGCTCACACCTTTTATAGTTTTCTTCGCCTCACTACGGAGTGGATCACTCGATTAATTATTGTAGTATTACACGGAACTTCGGCCCCCTTTCAGACGAACCGTAGATTTTATTTTACTCTCAGACTCTATAACCTGTGTTGTTATCTCGGAGTTTTCGAGAACAGACGGACTTATGTCTTCTTTTTATTACAGAAAGTGCGATGTGCTGCCAAGGGTTGCTACGCCTCCTTTAGTGATCCGGTAGGCCATGACGTCTACCGGTCTCACGCGCATTGCGCCATCCCCTTCGTCCGTGAGCCAGGCCAGTCCCCTTACATGGTGTGGTTCCCGGAGGCATGCACTCTGTGTTATGACCTTACGTCAATCCTGTGGAATGACGATGTGAGTATTTTCAATATTAGTTATGTTGATAACATATTTTATGTTGAATTACTTGAATTCTTTCTGTATTACTGATATTTGGTACTATCGGGGATTCTCTCCGTCAGTCTCTATAATATTCTCATCACTTCCAGGTCGACGAGGAGGTTCTCCGGACCGCCAGAACGAGCCTCCGGTCCTGGGTTTCAGGCTTTGGCCGTAATGCTCCCTCTGGATCCCCCTACCTCCTTGATGATGACATGGCCTCCCGTCTCTTTCCGGGCTCCTCCTCTGCGGCGGTTCCCTCTACCTTAGAAGAACCTATCATGGAATCCATCAGAGCGACTATCCCCCAGGACGAGAATCTACTCTCAGGAGACGTCGCCGATCTGAATATTGACGTTGAGCCCATGGATGAGCAGGTAAGTGGTACGGAGTTGGCAGACCCTTTTCTCTCACCCTCTGTATCTCCTGCTTCTTTACGCGGCTTTGATAAACCTCAGGCTTCTACTTTGGATCCCTCTCTATCTGTACGACCCAAGGTGAAGCCCCTACGCAATTAAAAACCTAAGTCTCGTAGTTCAGCTTCGCCAGTTGCTATATCTCCGGTCCCAGGACCCTCCACTACTCCCGACATTCCTATGGGATCCAGGCCTCATCCTCCCAAGAAAGGAAAGTCCACTAAGACTAAGGCTTTGTCAGAGATCAGTCCCTCGGTACCATCGTGGACAGAGATGATGGAAGGTTTAGTGAGGACTCAGATGCAGCAATCGGGGGCAATATCGGAATTGAAGGATATGGTAGCCAATATACTTCGCACGGGGAACCAGGCTGCGCCCCCGGTAGCGCCGGATCCTTCTAAGTTGCCTCCTTTCGAGAAGAACAACCCATGGAGGTTTGCTCTCCATGCACCCTACATCGATGGTACTCTAACCCTAGAGGGATTCGGGACCCGCCCTCTAGATGATCTTGAATTTTTCCCTCCGGGGCTCCAGTTCCCCTTCAATGGTTTCGCCCGGCTGAAGGAACATGCTCTTGTTAGGATGGATAAAGTCCCTAAGGAGACTGTCATCTTCCCTAAGGAGCAGGCCCAAGCCGTATGGGCTAGGACTCTTGCTGACTGGGGTTGCGTCAACTCTAAACGGACCCAACCTAAAGGTCCCTATACTATCTTTACCACACCCCAATCCGTTCCGATTCCTCTTACGGATAAAGTGGCCGAGTTGACCATCCAATCGGCCAAGGAAGGCTCCCCTATTCCTGTCCTCAAGGAAACGGATTCCACCTCGCTGCTTCTTCCGGGCTCTTCCGTCCTTTGGAGGGATGCTTCGGATACTTTTTCAGTGAATAAGCTCGACCCGGACTGCGCCTCATCTCTCTTCTCTGAGAAGCTTCCCAGGCTACCGGATCGCCTTATCAAGTCAGAGCTTGACGCTCGGAACAGACTCGCTAGGTCGGTTCACACCATGGTCTCAACAGAAATGTTAGCCTCCCTATACCCGGATGAGTCTCTATTCCGGGTGTTCGTTAAGAACAACCTCCAGACATTCCAGTTCGACCTGCACGATTTCTGGACATCCAGGATAAACTGCAGGAAGTATGTTCTGGCGGAAGCTTCCATTAGGCATGAACCGAATAAGCTCATAGCCGCCTCCTGTTGGGGCAAGAACCTATTTCCACAGGAGGAAGTAGACAAGGTCTTGCAAGACGCGGCTAGAGCTTGCAAGTGAGATGGGGCCTTTCGACTAAGAGGAAGGTAGACTCAGGGAAGCAGTCCTTTTTCAAAAAGAGACAACGCTTCACCCCATACATGACCAGTCGTGGCCAGTTCCATCAAGGCCCTCACTCGTCAACTCCTCCTACTTCTAAGACGACTACTCCGCATTCTACCCCTCCACCACAGGTGGTCTACCTTCTTGCTCCCCAGGATAACCACCCTACCCCCATGGCTCCTTGGATGACCTCCCCAGCCTACAATCCAGTTTATGAAGCCTCTAATACCTTTCGAGGATACCTCAGAGGCGGCAACAGGGGTAGAGGTCAGTTTCGCCACCGAGGCGGACCAAGAACCAAGGGTCCTCGTGGAGGACAAGGGTCTAAATTCAACCCCTCTCAATGAAAGGAATCAGGTAGGAGGGAGACTATACCACTTCCGGGACCATTGGACCTTCAGTCCTTGGACCCACAGCATAGTGTCCAAAGGCCTAGGTTGGAAATGGTCACAAGGTTCTCCACCTCCAGCAGTGACTTTCTTCCAGAAACCGACTCCGATATTGGAAGAATACACCAATAATACAACAATTTTTACCTTATTATTCAAATATTTTCACAATGAACAGCCTATTTTGAGGAATAATTCTCCATCAAGGAAATAAATGTTTTAATGTGATCCAAGCTGAGAAAATGTAAATTCTGTCAACTTGATTTCAAGCTACTATGATGATATTCATACACAACTCAAACAATATTCTTTATATAATTTCCAAACTTATTCAGAACATTTTATGATAAATATTATAGACATACCAACATTTATAGAGTAACACAGTTTTCTTATAATATATTGTTTAATTCCTTACCTTCCCCGGTCCATATAGGCAAGGACACTTGTTCCTATGTCACACGCCAATTGCCATAACTGGCAAGTTACACGTGACTTGGTCAAGAAGATTTAACAATCAGGGTATGAGCTTTACTTGTCTTGAGAGCACTAAAATCACAACTTTTATTTCTTGCCAAGTTTAAGAAGTATTAACAAACAAAATTGTCCTCTGTTTCATTTTTTTTTTTTACTTCTAATCCAGTACATTAAGAATCTACATCACTTTGTAAACTTGAAAAATTGAGCATTATGTAATCAGTCACTGCTTTTCACTAATGACATGTATACCAAAATAATTGCCTGAAGTTGAAAGATCAAACATTTCTACATAATATGCATTTGAAATAAATATACATCTTATATTTTTCACGATTATTTAAAAAAAAAAAAATATTTTCAAGCAAAAAAAATACACATTAATCTCACAATTTTTATTGTTTCTCAGCATCGCAAGGATATTTTGCTTGCATCATGAGAAATTTTAATCAATCCTTGACAGAAAGCACCCCACCAGAAGCTCATTATGTTATAGTTTTGACAAGCTGAAGCATGCAAAAACTTTTCCATGAGTGCACACCTTTTCTACCCGGGCAAAAGCACTGCATCTTATAATAGTGTTAGTGGACCCTCCAAAAGTATGAGAGAGTTAATAACTAATACTCCAAATAAAGAAGTCTCCACAATGCTGGAGAAGGGAGCAATGGAGACAGTGCATCTTCCGGGTCCGGGGTTCTACAGTCGACTCTTCCTGGTAGAGAAAGCAACGGTAGGTTGGAGACCAGTGATAGACCTGTCAGCCCTCAACAAATTCATTCGGAAAACACAATTCAAGATGGACACCCCAAGAACGGTCATGGCGTCCTTGAGGGAAGGAGATTTCATGATATCCATAGACCTCAAGGATGCCTATTTCCAAATCCCAATTCATCCAGCAAGCAGGAAGTTTCTCCGGGTGAAGTGGGGTGCACAGATTTTGCAGTTCAGAGCCCTGTGCTTCGGACTGTCCACAGCCCCCCAGGTATTCACAAGAATTTTTACGACTATCTCCGTTTGGGCTCACGAACGGGGGATCCGTCTAATTCGGTACCTGGACGACTGGTTACTACTTTCTTCCTCAAAGGAAGTCTTGAAGCAACAAGGCATGGAGCTTCTTCAGCTTTGCAAAACTCTGGGCGTCACCGTCAATCTGGAGAAGTCTCACCTGTCCCCAACCAACAAGATGACGTACTTGGGGATAGTCCTGCATTCTTTACTAGTCAAGGCGTTTCCATCAGTAGACAGTCTGACCAATCTGGACCAAGTTCTCCATCCCTTCCTGGAAGGTCAACCCAGAAGAGCAAAGAATTGGCAGAGGTTGATAGGACACCTAGTGTCCTTAGAGAAGCTGGTCCCCCAAGGAAGACAGAAGCTCAGGAGCATCCAGTGGAACTTTAAGGATCGGTGGGATCAGAGAAGTTCCCCAGACGTGATTGTGCCAGTTCTACCGGAGACCAAACAGGCCCTGGAATGGTGGCAAGATCGAGCGAACATTCTGAAAGGGATGCCACTGTCCTCCGGACCTCCAAAGCTTCTGCTCTTCACAGACGCATCAAAAGAAGGGTGGGGAGCCCACCTTCTGGGAAAAGCAGCGAGAGGCAGTTGGACGGAAAAAGAGAAGGCTCTCCACATCAATGTTCTGGAGATGAGAGCGGTTCAGGAAGCCTGTCTACACTTCAGTCAATTTCTAAAAGGAAACTCTGTGGCGTTGATGTCGGACAATGCCACAGTAGTGGCGTACATAAAGAAGGAAGGAGGGTTGAAGTCGAAGGAGTTGTAAGTCCTGAAATGGGCAGAAGAGGAACAAGTCAGACTGTCGGCGAGATTCATTCCGGGAAAGAAAAACTTTCTAGCCGACGGCCTCAGCAGGGTAGGCCAAGTAGTGGGGACGGAATGGTCTCTTCACCCTGAAGTAGCAAGATTCATCATCCGAAGGTGGGGTTCTCCGGTAATGTTTCTCTTCGCGACGGGGCTGAACGCGCAACTCCCCGTATTCTGTTCTCCTGTCCCAGACCCAAAGGCAGCATTGGAGGACGCCTTTCAGCACAAGTGGGACAATCTGGACATGTACGCCTTTCCTCCTTTCGCTCTGATCAGGCAGGTTCTCAACAGAATAACGAAAGCCAACAACCTAAAGATGACTTTGGTAGTGCCTTGGTGGCCGGAGAGAGAGTGGTTCGCAGACCTAAAAGGTCTGGCTATTCTCCCTCCGTGGCCTCTTCCGGACAGACCAGACCTCCTGAGGCAGCCACACTTTCTGAGGTTCCACGAGAACCCACAATCCCTTCGTCTTCACGCCTGGAGGTTATCCAGCACCTCCTGAAAAGACAAGGGTATTCGACCAAGACGGCTGTTAGAATGTCACGTTACCTGAGACAGTCTTCTACAGCAGTCTACCAAGCAAAATGGGCAGCTTTTATTAAATGGTGTGCTTCAAGGAAAATAAAGCCTTTAGAAGCATCAGTACCCGACATTGCAGATTTTCTCGTTCACCTCAGGGATGAGTTGGGCATGTCGATTCCAGCAGTAAAAGGGGTACGAGCCGCCCTTGGACAGGTTTTCCTCTAGAAAGGAATAGATCTAAGTTCTTCTAGACACATCTCGATGCTCATCAAGAGTCTTGAGCAGTCCTGTCCTCCCTCATCTCCTAGGGTTCCGCAATGGGACCTGGCTAGAGTTCTAGATATGCTTAGTAGGCCTCCCTTTGAACCTTTGAAGGATATAGTGGACAGGAATCTTACGCTTAAGGCGGTCTTCTTGTTAGCTTTAGCATCAGCGAAGAGAGTCGGAGAAATTTATGGGTTGTCCTACGAGGTAGAACACTCAAGGGGTTGGAGATATATCTCCTTTAATTTTGTCCCCTCGTTTGTCGCCAAAACCCATCCGTTTGGGATCCTAGGTTTGAGGGTTTCTCTATCCCAGCAATTCCAAAATCAGGTAATCTAGATGACTTAAGATTGTGTCCTGTCAGAGTTATAAGGAAATATCTAAAGAGGACGGCGAATCTCCGCCCAGGTATAAAGAATCTTTTTGTCTCCATGGGTACGGCGAAAAAGAAAATTTCCAAAAACACCATTTCCTTTTGGCTCAGGCAAGTCATCATTCAAGCTTATTCTAGTGCAGGACTTTCAGTTCCGGAAAAGCCCAGGGCACATGACGTTAGAGGTATAAGTACCTCTCTAGCCTTTGAAAAGAACATGTCGGTAGCTCAGGTTCTTAGAGCAAGCACTTGGTCTAACCAGTCGACGTTCACGTCTCACTTCCTTAAGTTATGTACGAGGAAGTCCTTAGATGGTTTTTCTATTGGGCCAGTCATCTCCGCGCTCCAACCGATTTAACGGCCCAAGCCCTAGGTTCAATCGTGAATATGAAAACCATTAGACACAGGTTATCTTTTCTATTTTTCCCCTTGTCTTCTCCTTTTACTTTTTATCGCCTAGGGAGGTCTTAGCCAGTAGACCGGCACAAACCCCGTATATCCATACTTCAGCAAGCACATCATCAAGGAATTATGTAGGGTGAGTACTTTTTTCACTGGTAATGAGCTCTTTGTGTAGTTTATCCTACTTCCCAGTTGTTTGGGTCTTTAGTCAGGGAGGCACTCCCACCTCCTAAAGTGTAAGTCTCCGAAGAAAGTGTTTCGAGGTAAGTCTCTGTGTTGGAACAAATCACAAATTATTAGTAATTTGTATTTTTCCTACCATACTTACCGAGAAACACTTTCGGGTTATGGCCCTCCCTTCCTTCCCCCGGGTGCCTCACTGATCTTTAGTATTGTTACTTTCATAGAACTTACTGGAGATCACGACCCAAGCGCACATGTGGCCTACCTCGGGTTTGCCCTCAGGGCACGTATCCTTCCGCTAGGCCTACCATTACAGAAAATGGGAGTAGGGTAAACTACACAAAACTCTGGTCGTTTGAGAGGAGGTTCCAGGTAACTCCTAAGAAAGTGTTTCGAGGTACGTCTCTGTGTTGGAACAAGTTACTATTCAGTGAAAATTCTAACTTGAGAAATATAAAACAAAATCAGAGAATTGGGATATAAAAGCCATTATCAATTTTCAAGTTTATTCGAATCGAGTATAAAGTATGCAGACTACTGGAGGCTACAAAGATAACAGAAATAACAATATGTAAATAAGATAACAAAAATAAAAAACATTTTCTGAAGAGACTAGAATAATACCTTTTACCCGATTAACAGGCTGAAAAAAATTACCAAGAAATTCATTGCAAATTTAGAGGTAAATGATTTCTTATGCAGGTAGACTTCTTTAAGGCACAATATACACTGCAATGCATCTAAATCTGTAAAAATATTTAATCACATTATGCTAACAGGACATGTTTTCCAATACTGTAATTTAAATACTGTAGCCAGATTTTAGTAAATGATTGTTGTATAACAAAGTCACAAAACATGAGTACGTACTGTACTATTTATGATTTTAAAATTATCTACCTATAAGGTGGGAGGGGTTAGGTTAATCCTATACAAAATTATGGGATTGCATTTTGAACAAAGTCCTCAAAAAGCATAGATCCCTAAACAGTAAGGAAAACCAATAAACTGAGCTTATGATCTCTTCAAATAACTGATGACACCGACATATTCTAAGTGGTCTATTTCTACAGCGCTGTTAATAAAAAGTTAACAAAAATTTGAAGAAAGAACAAAATGTGAAGAACAGAAAAAAGGTAAACTGTATTGCAATTTGTCAATGCAATCTATAGAATATTTACAAAACAAACAAAGGACCTTACCACTGCTAATGTATCAGGAAAACAAAAGAAATATAAAATAGCTTGCTACATAATTTCCAAAAGAGGCTGGAAGGCTGAATTTACTATCTGTAACAAAGAAATCTAAAAACGAAAAACACTACTGATGGGTTCAAAAGAAATTTTAGTCTAAAACATTGCTGTTTCCTAAAGAAATCTCAAACAATGCAGCACTAATATTTATTTTAATATAAAGTTAATAAAACCTTAATGTACCAGATTGATAACTGAAGAGGTACTGGAAGAGCAATAAATGAGCAGCCTCATAAAATATGCTATAAATATTCACGGAAATATAAAGGCTTTCACACAGACTAACTTAATGAGAGAAATTAACACATTTTGGCCACAAATGTGACCATCAACTTATATAATGTATTATGACATAAATGAAGATACTTATGAAAAAGCTAAACCTAACATACTTTTTAGGTGCAATACACTTAGGCAACCCAACTGTACAACAATAAAATTATCAAATATAGTGACATCTTACCAATATATCAATTACAGTACTTTTGAAAATAACTAAAATACAGTATTTATATTTTACTTTTAATATCAAAAGGAGTATCAAAAAGGTTTGAAAGAAATTGAGATTCAATGGACCCTTACCTAAGCCACCTAAGACTATGGATCTAAAAAATCAAAATTTTCTTGAAATTTACTGCTGGCAAAACTCTTCACAACCATCTATGTAGCATTGTTACCATTACCATTGTTGTCATCCTCTTCAGTAGTTGACATGGTTCTTACCAATGTCCACTTTAAATCTCTCTTAAGCAGAACAGTTGCATCCTCAACATCACTCACCTGTTAAGAGACAACCATTAATTAAGGTTTCTATACTGGGCTGTTAACAAAATATAAAAATGCATGGTAAAGGTACAGTACTAATTTTTAAAAACCTTAATGCCATTAGTATAAAGTACACTTTTTTAAATTGTACTATCAACATTTTCCCAGACTATGGAAGTGAAAAACACAACTTGACCCCAGGTAATGAAAATTTTCTGCAACTGCAGCCACTTTGATCAGAGCAAGCAATACAACGATTCAAGTACAGTATGAAAGTCGACCTTCCTCATATGATATAAGTATTCTCACTTGCTTTTGAGAAAATTTTCTTATGCACTTTTAGGGAACCAGCCACCACGATTTTTCGTGAATCTTATACAGACATCGAAAGAAGAGTTACTTGATGTATGTAGAGGTAAACATTGTATTACACCCCAAAATGTTTCATTCAATTATCTTGATAAATTGGGCAAGCAGCCTCTCCACCACACAAGACTGTAAGGACTACAGTACTCCAAGCTTACAACTTGCCCCTGGTAACTGAGCTTATCTTCTGGTACATTCCTCCTCAGGGATGTACCTGGCTGATAGTTCTATGGGGATGGTACATCATCCAGATGTGCATCTGCTTTGTCAACTTCCAAATGAGATACTTATGTGGTGGTTACACACTTGCATTTCCAGGACACTGAAGTGAAGTTCACTAACTACTAGTTGGAACTCTACTTGCATTACCAGGACACTGAAGTGAAGTTCACTAACTACTAGTTGGAACTCTACTTGCATTACCAGGACACTGAAGTGAAGTTCACTAACTACTAGTTGGAACTCTACTTGCATTACCAGGACACTGAAGTGAAGTTCACTAACTACTAGTTGGAACTCTACTTGCATTACCAGGACACTGAAGTGAAGTTCACCAACTACTAGTTGGAACCGTACTTGCATTTCCAGGACACTGAAGTGAAGTTCACCAACTACTAGTTGGAACGTACTTGCATTACCAGGACACTGAAGTGCTGGGGTCCAGAACATAGCTAGGACATGTCCGAAAGGAAACTCAATGCTCAGGACTAGGCTCTGTTCTTTGTCAGTTTACTCAAAGGCATAATAGGTATCCCCACCTCGGCAACAAGTGATGGGGAATGCTAACATCAGCTTCCCCTCTACCCTCCCTCTTCCACCCTTCTTGACTTGACCAAGATGGGTGCCTTGAAAGGGTTTATACAGTACATGCACAATCCCTTCAAGAGGAAAAGATTGTAGGTGGTCCTGATCGGTGATTAGAAAAGATTGCAGCCGCCTTATCCCCAATCTAGCAAGCATGGCTGCACCCAAAGTGGGTTGCAGACTTCTTCAAAAAGCCCAAGCCCTAGATGACAGTAGTTTGAATTCAGCTGACAACAAAATCAGCTGACTATATTTAAATTTTGTTTAAATTTTCTCAGATGGGATTGGATATAAAAAAAATTGATTTCATTGACATAGAATTATTCCTTGAATAGGCTAGTTATTATGAAGATATGCCACAAGTATATAAGGTAAAATTGGTTTTATTACCTTTATGTAAATAGATATAAATACTCGGACTTGTGTACTTCTTACGGTGTCTGTTATATCCAGAATTCTTTATAATTGAATTCATTATTGCGAAGTTATACTTTGCAGTGCTTTTGCTCTGAAATTTTGAGTGCCATAACTAAATATAGTTTTTCAAGCACTTGTATAATCACCACCAACAATACTTAAACATAGCTACTCCATTACCATGGGAGATCAATAACCCATGGGCTCCGAGGTCAAGTTACAGAAGTTTCTTTTTATTTAGTTAAACAAAATCATCTTAACCCTTTTACCCCCAAAGGACGTACTGGTACATTCCACAAAAGCCATCCCTTTACCCCTATGGACGTACCGGTACGTCCTTGCCAAAAAAAAAAGGCTATAAATTTTTTTTTTTTTCATATTTTTGATAATTTTTTGAGAACATTCAGGCGTTTTCCAAGAGAATGAGACCAACCTCACCTCTATGACAAAAATTAAAGCTTTTAGAGCACTTTTAGAAAAATATACTGCAAAATGTGCTGGGAAAAAATTACCCCCTGGGGGTTAAGGGTTGGAAATTTCCAAATAGCCTGGGGGTAAAAGGGTTAAGTCTACATTGTATCCAAAAAGGGAAATTCATCACCAATGGCTACCCAACAGTAATATAATGAAGAAGCTTACCTGAAGGTATGTAGGAATAGAATTAAGAGCATGTTCACCATTTTCATTCAGTGTCGCTACCAGTCCTGTTAGATATTGCCAGCTCTGTAAGAAAGAAAGAATTCAATTTAAACAATATTGTTAAATATGAATTAAATTAAAAAACTTAATACACAAAAATGAAAGTATTTAAAAGCTAGAAGTATTTTCCCTTAGTCAAGTGTCCTTTGCTAACAAGTCTCAATTTATAACAAATTAATACCCATCTATACTGCATAAACTCCAAATATGAGCATATGAACCATAAAGCTTATCTTAATCCGACAAACATTGGAGGAAGAGACAACACATCCCAAAGAAGCCAGCAAAAGAGCCAGAGTGACAACCTACCACCTGTTTTTGTGTGTCTAACACTGAAAAGAGAGGGGTTGAACAAAGATGGCGACGCAGTGCCAAGATCAGACTGACACACATGACAACTGCCTCCTGTACTGTGCCCGGCTCCCACCGGGAAGAGTGACCAAATCTCCCCATGGCGCCGCAAGAGACCAGCACCTCCGCATACCTCCCTCTTCCTGGCAAGTGTCTAAATCCCAGAAGAAGAGGCGCGAAAGCTGGCGACAGCAACTCGGACCAAGAAGAAGTCCTTGAAGCACTTGCCTGGTCTTTTGTTTATCAAACATTGAGTGTGGCCAAATGGCCCAAAAGAAACCAACAAAAGATCCAACTCTACTAATAATATGTCCCAAAGAAGCCCAAAAAAGAACCAGCGCTACGAACTGCCACCCATCCCTTGTGCCTGGTGCCAAGAGGAAAGTAGCTGCAGCAGATGGCGTCTCGACCCCAAGGAGCGAGTGTCAAGATTATCCAGCTAAACTCTATCAGGCACCCACTGGACAGGAGTGGACCCAACAGGGGAGCGACAAGATAATCGACTGGTCTCATGAAGCACTCGCCTGGTCTTTTGTTCAGTGAAAAATGAGGGAGTAATAATATGCCCTACAGAAGTCAACAAAACGGAAAAAACCCAACGCTTATGACTGCCACCCATCCTTCGTGCCAGGCGCCAAAAGGAAAGTAACTACCGTGGCTGGTGCCTCAGCCTGAGGAGTGAGAGCTTGGAAAGACCTACTGGTTCAGTGTCAAGTTACATTGGAAGGTTATCACAATGTCACCCAAAAGCCACCAACACACACTCACAATACCACATGCTACTTAACTCCTGGGTGAACTGGCATCGAGAAGAGACCGACATGGTAGAAGCTGATTTTTTTCACAAGGAGTGAGTGCCTGGTCAGTCTGACTGGTCTAATGTCAGGCAAATATTGGGGAGATTATCACAACACAGCCCAATGATGCCAGTACCAATACCAGCACTGCCAAATGCCACCTGTCTCTCGTGATAGACTGAAGACAAGAAGGGATGGGCATAAAGGCGGCGGCGAGTCATTCATTAGGAATGAGTGCCTGGACAGACTGACTTCAGTATCAGGTGACAATGGGGCTTTATCGCAACAAAGCCCAAGGGCACCAACACATCAGCATTACCACATGACACCCAACTCTTGGGGGCACTGTCACCGAGAGGAAAGGGGCATAGGTAGAAGGCAACCCAGACACAAGGAGCGAGTACCTGGTCAGTCTGGCAGGTCTAGTGTCAAGTGAACACTGAGGATCATCACAACGCACCCCAAAGATGCCGGCACCAAGACCAGCACTGCTGATTGCTGCCCGTCTTGTGTGAGTGACTAACGTTGGGATGTGAGGGGGCAAAGAGCAGTTGGCGATACAGTAACAGGAAAGTGTCAGTGGCACGACATCACACTCCCCCTACAGTGGATGTTGCCAACCAGTGTGTGACCAAAGGGGGAATAAGCACTCTGAAAATCAATGAACAAGTAGTCAATCAAGGCTAACTCTAACCCATCATGACCAACCCATAGCCAAGCTAAGCCATACAAAGCCCAAACAACCAAGCCCAGAGTATGGCATCCCAATCTAAGTTCAACACACTGACAGAATGGAGCCAAGTAACCAAGCCTAGTATTCTGGTGACAGGGACTTTCCTCATAAAACGATCGGCGTAACGACAAATCAAACAATGGACTCGAGACCTTCTGAAGAGAAACAAAAAAAAAGTGGGAAAAGATATCCTGGAAAGACAGAAAGCCCTCACAGGACAAAGCACCAAGCTAACTCCATGTTGTCCACAAAGACAGCCAGCAGCATCAAGGGGGAGACCTGGGAAAGAGAAGCAAAAATGCCTCAGTCTTCACGATAAATTCTGAAGATAGAGCAAACCAGAACCTGTCGTGACATGGCTATGAGGCAGAAGAATGCCTAAAGCTCTCAAACTCTCATGACAGATACATGGGAAGTCAGAAAGAGAGGTCTTGCCAAAAGATCCCACAAAATGGGCCCCTATAAAGAGCACCAAGATTGTCCATCTGGACTCCCTTCAGGCACCCATTGGAGGGAGACCATGCCTCCCAATGGAGCCTGAAAAGGGACAAGAGTAAAACAGTGCCACCTATTTCAACAAAGCAAGGGCATGAAGAGACAGTGACTCAGACTCTGAAGGAGAGAGAGCAGTGACAGCTGACCAGTCTCGAGACAAGAACAGGGCGGAGTGGGAATCTCAACAAATCCCAAAGGCACCAGCATGAAAACCAGTGCTAAAACAACCCATCTGCCACACTTAGATCCCTGACAACAAGAGAAGCAGAAAACTAGGAGTCTCACCTAAACATGAAAGTCACACAAAACACATAGGACACAGGCCCCTGTCCAGGTGGAGAAGGACCAAAAAAACAGATATTAGACAAGGAAGGCCAAGACCTCAAACGACCTCAGGCTTGGAAACAATGCCTGAAGACTGGCCAGGGTTGTAACACTCGGCAAGTGGAAATGCATCTGGCTAGAGCCAACTGTCAAAGGTCAGGAAGAAACGTTCTTGACTGAAGAACCTCCTGGCAATCTCCAAGCAAGAAGACGAAGTACAAGGCGACCCTGACCGACAATCTGGAGGTTCCAAAAGGACAGAAAACCAATACTTCGAGGCCATAAAGGGAGCAAAGACAGGAGACAGGTCGTACTATCTTGAAGAAGATGGCCCCCACAAGGGAGACCGAAAGAAAGGCGAAAGCCTGGAGCTCTTCCCTAGACTAGTAAAAGAGCATCAAGTCTGAGACTCTGGGGATCCTGAAAAGAGCAACACAAACTTGACAACAAGTTGAATACCTCCACACACAGGATCCAACTGAGACTGGGCGACCCTGATGGGGCAATAGCCAGGAAAAGAAAGACTTACAAACTGGTGAACCTGGGACGACTCGACTCAACATCCCACACAAGATGCTCAGGTTCCTCTCTAAGGACCACCGGACCAAAAAGCCCTCTGATCCCACAAGAGAACATCTCTCAGATCGGAGACGTTAGACCAAAACAAGAGATCTTCTTCTCCTTCTTTGTCTACATCTTTTCCCACTTCTATGTGGGGTCGATGTTTCTGGTCAGCTTTCTCCATCTACCTCTGTCCCACACCTCATCACTGGTTAATCCCTTTGATCAAGGGTCAATTTTGATACAGTCCACCCACCTTCGCTTTGGTCTCCCTCTCCTTCTCGTTCCCTGTACCTCCATTTCCATCACTCTCCTCCAAATATACTGTTCATCTCTTCTCATGACATGACCATACCACCTCACTCTACTTTCTTGGATCTTATCTGATAGTTTTCTAACTCCTGTGGTACCCCTAATTACCTCATTCCGTATCTTAGCTCTTCTGGAGGGACCAAAATGAGACCCTTCCCATCATCGAGACAGTTTCCAAACCAAGAAACAGGATTCTCACACCAGAAACGAGTGACAAGAAACTCCTTGGTTACAACACTCAAGACTGATGAAAGGCTAACGTAAGGGATAAACATCCTGAGATAAGCAATTGAGATCACCTTGATCAAAAAGGAAAAGAAGCCCAGGAGTGACCTCCACAGGGTAGAGTTCCAACTCCAGAAACGAAGAATCGAAAGACGGCACTGCTTCCTAGAAAAAGGGAAAACCAGAAGGCTAGAGAAAAGAAAACAGCTCCCTCCCCCATACTGTTCCTTTAGGGATGGGGGCCGAAGAGATGAAAATGAAAGGATGAGCAGAAAAAGGAGGTCACTCAAAACCTCTACTACCCAATTGACTAATCCCACTCCACTGCCAAATAGACTAAAGGTGCTAGGAGAAAAAACCCCAAGATTGTCCCCTTCTTGAAATAAATCAAATCATATTAACAAAACACAAACGAATGCACCACTAGACACTCCCTGTCGAAGTGCCAACAAGGTCCCCGCAAGACAGGATTCGCCCACAAGGGAGCATGGCGTCAAGAACCAAGAAGAGGGACCAGGTAAAGAGAAATAAATGAGACAAAACAAGACAAAAACAAAAAAAGACAAAGAATCCCAAGCACCTGCCTTCCGTTCGGCCCCTTGACTGAAGAGGAGGAAGTCTGGAGGGCAGTGACTCGGGACAATGACCTCAGAACCTCAGAAACAATAAAAAAAATCTGGCGCTCTGAGATACCGGACAGAGAAAAAACGGGGGAGGGTCAAGAAGATGATGAAGCCAAAGAAGAAACCTGGCCCTTAGAAATTGAAGGAACAGAAAGACTTCAAGAAACAAACCTGAAATCTGAAAGAAACGAGGAAGCCCTAAAGTGGCAGCCAAGAAAACTGACATAAAGAGCTACTGAAATAAAGGAATACATCTGAAAATTCCAAGTAATCACCCATCCAAGTATTTACAAGCCCAATAAACCTCGCTGAACAGTCAAGAAGCGGAGGGAAAATGAGGAAGAAAATAGACCCTCATGAACCCTAACATTGAACCAAGGGCGAAGGGGAAACAAAGGATCACCATGCAACAGGGAGGGGCCCTCATAAGGAGAACCTTCCCGAGAAGCATAGAAGGGGAGGAGAGGTCTGAAAAAGATCTAGCTGGAGAAGGGAACCTACGACTCTGTGACAATATCCTCGTTAAAGGTGGAGGGCCCCAGCAATGGATCAAATGGCTCCGCACGCAGGCCTAACATCATCATACCCTACATAGACAAAAACTCCGACCCAAGGTGACCCGTCCCCTACACACCCAGCTGAGCCTCAACGCCTATCTATAGTAGGACAGCCAGTGCCCACCCAGATCCCCACCATTACCCAAGTGCTCTCTGACACTGTTATGGGATTAAAAGGGAACTTAAAGGGTAACTTATATAGTCAGGCACCCACCCAGACCAGATCCCCCCTAAGCCTACACCATGTTGGGGTTCACAAGGTGGGGGATCTGTCATACCCTTACCCTGGGTAAAATCAGCAAGTACTTGATGAGGAGATGCAAGAAAGTCATTGAGGTTATTTGTCAACCTTGTAAAGGCAAACTCAAAATTTTCTGTCAATAAGAAGAAATAAACTAGACTCACTGAAGTAAAAAGTGTGGGGTGGAGGGACGGAGCCATAAAGGGACGGCAACAGCTGGGGATGAATAAAACATTGGAACAAATGGAAGCACTTGTTATAACCGAGAACAAGAAGCGGTTCCAATGTGGAATGGCCATTGACTGTGAAAACTCTGGGGTCTGAAACCGAAGAGACACTGCCCCCCCAAAAATACAAGGAATTCAGTACTCAGCACAGACATACAGTACTTTTCTTATGAGCCCTTTGCAATGCAAGGAATAGGTGTTTAGCAAGAGCACTCATTTGCTATATTGTAGTACCAAGCTCTACATGAGTACCACGAGAAGTAAAACAAACACCTTACCTTTGTAATCAGTAAAATTATTATATGATTCATATCCCCCTGGAACTTATCCAGTCCACAGAAAGTGTACATAGTTCCTTACTGGATTTGAAGGGGTGATGGCAAAATTGTTCCACGATGCAGAATTTTTTTCAGCCGGGTTGCACAAAAAATGACAAATCTATGAAAATCAACACAAGAATATCATATACAGTAATAACACTAATAAGGTAACTTGTGTTACATAAAAACCAACAAACTCCTGAAGAATGAACGGTCTCTGGGCTAAAAAGAAATTGGAAATTCAAAATTCAACACTGCACCCGAGCTCTTAATAGCCCGAGAACTCATTAACAACTGATTGTCATTCAGCCGACAGTGTTGTCAACGAGGGATAATAGAAGATAGCAGGGTTGCCAATGTGGTTAAAATTTGGGTGTTTTTCTTTTTTTATAAATTATCCCACGGTAATGTTTATTAATACAAACTCTCTGTAAAAAAATAAATCGTATAAGCGTTGACCTACCTGAGTACATTTAATAAATAAGTAGCGAATTCAAATGTGGTTGAAAAGTAATGGCCATCTTCTCATTTGATTGCTTTTCATCACTTCATGAGAACTTTACGAACAAAATGACATGCCATGACATCAGTCATTCCAGCATCTAGCTAAAAGTTCCAAATAGTGTATAGAAAGCAAACTTTCTATAATACACAATAGAATGGCAACTTTTTATTTAAAATTACCGTATGAAAAGGCTTCCTACTTAGAAATATCAATTCTATTTTGTTATTGAACAACTACCCTATAATACTGTTACTGTATTTGAAATAAAAAAAACTTGTTAGCAAAACTCAGAATTTATATAAACAAGCAGAACTGCACCTTCTTGATAACCACAGGAGATTGCCGCACAATCTGGGACCAGTTGCAGGGTGTTTGGCGACTGAGAGGTGAAGCAGCACATTGCACAAGGAACTGGCGAGTGTAGGTGCAGCGAACAGGAGCAGGACCCGACACAGCCTCAAGAGCAGGACAAGTGGTACCAGGAGTGGAGGGGCCAGCATCATCCCCATCTGAGGAAGAGCCATCTCTTGATCATGACTACAAATTTCTAGCCTGACTTCTCCCACAAAATAAAAAATTACTACCATCACACATCGACTATATTACCCCCATTAAAAGAACATTTCTATTCCATGTTGCTCTTATTAGAAAACTCATTAAAATAGCTTCCTCTTAATTTTCATCAATGATGTTAACTTGAACCACATGCTTCTAAAGGATCCACAAGCAGTAATCTTTGTGTGGCTATTTTAATAAATTTATAAAAGAGCAACAATTTTTCATAATTTTTAATACATTCATCTATCGGTTTGCTAATCATGCAGAAATACTGCCAAAAAAAAAAAGGCTAGGCTGCTACAAAATTAGCCCTCCAGTCTAGATGTGGGACTATGCATTTTATCACTTACATATCCCTCCACTCCAGGTAGCTTCTGTCCTACAGTTTCAATATCATACTAAAATTCACAACTTTTATTAACCTTAAAACTTCCAAATACTTATAAAATGTTAAAGTTCTGAATCATGCACAACAAAGGGAGCTAAATGCGCTATGCATAATAAAAAATACATAAAAACATTTCAAAATAACACAAAGCCATGCTGAGTATTTCTTCATGGGTTAGAAAACAATGTTTAGTGGAATATACAAAAAAAAAAAATACCTTGTGAAAAAACTGTTCTAAACTTTGCATTTCATACTACAACCACACGAAATTTATAATAGAATAACAATAATGATTAAAAATTCTACCTTTCCTTAAAATACGGTTTGCCATTCCATAAAATAAAACTAAATATATCAAGTCTTTAGTATTTTAAAATACTGTACAGTATTGTACAGTACTTCAGTTTTACTTATCAATAAAAAACTAACCATTTGTCTTTCACTCTCAAGTATGCTAATTTATTTATCC
Organism: Palaemon carinicauda; assembly: GCF_036898095.1. Classification (NCBI taxonomy): domain Eukaryota; kingdom Metazoa; phylum Arthropoda; class Malacostraca; order Decapoda; family Palaemonidae; genus Palaemon; species Palaemon carinicauda. The sequence continues at coordinate 4,022,555 of NC_090725.1, read as the reverse complement.
AATAGGATTAAACTTGAAGCTTGAATTTTACTTTATTGGGTCAAAACCCCTCGGTAACACTATAAATATTAGTACTAGTAGTTGGACAGATGGAAGAAAGGAAGACAGTCAGGTATAAGGGTAAAAGCTGTATGTATTATGGGCCACATGGACACTATAAACTATTAGAAATGCCTATAGGGTACCATATGAGAAGTCCTGAAGGCAATGTCACCTAAGGGGAACTATAGTTTTGTGTTTACTTTTTAAATAACAATGCTTTTATTTTCCCTCTAAATAACAATCACCTCTATTGTGTATCTAGATCTATGGTTAATCAACTGAAGTTTTAATAATTCAACTTAATTTTTTCTTGAATAGTTAGAAATACCACTTAGAAATTGTTTCCTTTAGTTTTTATTTTTAGTATTAATTCTATTATCTTAAGCTTCACTACTGACAGTTTAACAAATCTTTAACCTAGTGATAAGATTTCTTTTTTATAATCGAGCTCTAGAATTTCCCCAATAATCAAACAAATAATTAAAAATTTTGGCCATCTGATACAGAAAAAGTTTGGTAGCTTGAAATCTTGATATCTCAATTTTCCCAACCCGATTCATAATATTGTATTCATTATACAAACAATATATGTCCTATCAATTTAGTAGCACCACTAGTCAGTTTTAAAAACTACCTCTTTCCTCAAATTTACATCTGCAATTTCAATTTACTGTTCATGAAATACACTTCACAAAATAAAAGTGTACAAAGTAATGTACAGTATTATACATTAACTAAATCAATGTAATATTAAAAGGAATGAGAGATTTAGTGTCCTAAATAACAAAGTCCCCTACATATAAATCTTCAACTAGAAAAATTCTGAAGATTAAAAAGTGTAGTATATAAAAAATAATTCAAAGAAGTTTAAAATTAAATATAAATCAATTAGAATCTTTTAAAAGTTTTCTAAAATGTACAAATATCTATAGAAACTTTGGATACATTTGCACATTACATGCCTTAGAAAATTGTGTTGGACTAAGAACCCATTCTTTGAATGTATCACATTCTCATCTATGAGACTTACCGTACAAAAATAAAAAAGTACAACACTTATGGGGTAGATACAGTTGAATGCCAAATAAGCAATCATGATAAAATATCTTTACTATACAGTAGAAACCAATTATAGTTGATAAAAATCTTATACAATATCTAGAATCATCATGTCCTTACAGATTTAAGAGTCGTCTAAATAATACTAAAGTAATCTTTATCATGTACTTAACTTTATGCATGAATTCCCATCATTCAGATTTTTTCTGATGACCTTAGTGGTGTTTGACTGACTGCAGTACTTTCATACATATCATTGCTTTTATTAGTCACTTTTTTCTTCTCATTAAATATTGTACCTAAACCATCTCAACTTTTGATATCTAATCTTGATTCTTCTCAAAAACCTCTGAACACCACATCTTTCTGCAACTTCCTATTTTCAAAATGATCGACCTAATGCACAACGGTCACAAATCTCAATTTTCTAAGTAACTGCTATGTCTACTGTGTTGAATAGTATAGCCATAACGAAGTGAACTAACAATAATAAACCCCTATGGGGACCTTTCCTTTATGTTCCTCCCCAGTTTATATTCTAAATAAATATTACTCTATATAATAAAGTAATTGCAATAAATGTTCTCATACTTATTGTCTGCACATGTATTCCTGCACACTATGTCTTTCACTATAATATTTTGAAAATTATATACATGGTGAATATCATATGAATAAGTAAAATAAACGAAGCTTTATACCTTCTGTTAGATTAAACTTCTGCTTTTTATTAGCTATTTTTTTTCAACAAAATCATTGGAATCTTCTTATGGTTATTTTCAACTCCTACAAAAGGAAATCAGAGACAACTACTTTGGTGCTACTTCCATCAACGTTGTACACCGAACTATATTTTACCTTCTGTATTTACAAAGGGCATGAATAAAAAATGCTATACACATTCCTGTATATTCTGTACATAACAAAATATCTCTTCTATGTGGTTATTTGGGGTATCTATCAATCTGCTTTAAGCAGCTTACATCAACAACTTCTTTAGTCTCTGTACTGAACATAAACGTATTACCAACATTATTACCGTAACACTATTTTTTCTATGACAAAAGGATATTAACTTAGATATATGTTAAATGGTTATAGGCCTAAACTTATTCAAAAGGTAAAAAAAACTGGTGACTCCACTTATGCTTTTGCTCCTTAGAACCACAATTTCTTTTAGTAAAAGGATTCTATTAATACTAGAAGACACCAACAACAGTTTCTTTTAATTGGTAATAGGAAAAACTACATTTAGGAAACAATCAATTATGAAATGCAGTACTAAGCTACTGTACAGACAACTCTAGTAATCCGTGTTTGGTATTCGCAAATTTCTTGTAAAGCAAAAATGCTAAATTTGACACCAAGTTTCTTAACCGCAAAAATCCACAAACACCGCGAGTCAAAACGATAAATTTGGAGTTAGAAATGATCAACTACAGCTTAATGTTAAAAACCGCAAGTAAAAACATAAAATTTTGCTTAGGAAATCAGCAAAACGTGAACTTTAATATTTACGTTTCTTTCACCTACATTAAGCAAGGACGACTTACCAAGCATTTTTATATGAAAAAATTTCCTTCGTATGCACAAATTTGGCATAATAAAATTTTTCATAAAATAATTCATTACTGATAACGAGAGTTGACCATATATATACACACACGTGTGTTTACATTTATCTGGGGGTTATGTTGATATCCAAGTCATTATCATTATAAATTTCAATTCATTAAGACCAATTACCGTACCTACTACTACTGTAGTATATCAAAAAAAATATATTCCAATCCCCCATACAACTTACTATACTACTATGAACCCTCCTCTCCTGTTCTAAATGCAGTACTTGACCTTCAAATGTTGAAAACAAAAGCAACTGCTGTTGGTTGACAAAATAAGACTGAATGTAGCGGACTTCAGAACCTCTAATGATACAATAGTTTCTATCTACTGTATTTCATCTTGCATATAAAAGCCTTGCAATTTTAACAACAAAGGAAAGTAAAAAATACTCACTCATTGCTCGGTCCTCACTAGTTTTCATGAACAAGTGCCTGCGATTCTTGGAACTCAGATCTGCAGGCTGGACACCACATTCAGCGGTTTCAATGGCCTCCCTAGAATTAGAAAAGAATAATTGCCTGACTGACTTAATGACAAAGAGACAGCTCATATTTTTCAATAAAAACATAATAGAACTTTCTTTATTCTATTACAAAAGATTTTTTATCATATGAAAACTATAGTTTAAAATATTGTGCCAAGCTTCTACTGTATTACACAAAACTGTTTTTCACACAAACCCACTAAATGTTTAATACATATGGAGATTACACAATTTGTAGGGAGGAAATTAAGGTAAAATAATGTGAGGTTTTTTTTTAAACATTTTTACATTATTATAACCTTTCGAGTGGTTTTTCCAAAAAATCCTTATCAATGTCAACCTATCAGCTATAAACAAAAATTTCTTAATATTCTGGATGGAATCTATATACAAACTCAAAACAGACTTTATGACAGCTCAATGATCAACTGGAAAAATTATGAAAATCTTGCACGTATGCAAAATAAACCCAATAAAAAAATAATGAACCACGAAACTATGCTTACTTTGAAGAAGAAGGGAATAATGGCTGACGAACCACTGTCACAACACCTTTGAGGACATCAGTGGATGGTTCACTTTCACTAGTGGGGGTTTGTAGGGGGGATGACTGCTTCATTGGATGCTGTGGCACGACAGGTACTGGTGAATCCACAGCCGTTTCAGTGCTTTAGAAGAAATTTTCAAATAGGTGAACAGAACAAATTTTCCTAATTGATTTAATGCTAATGATAATCCAAATATGAAAAATTTGTGGATAATTTACAAACAGAATGGATCACTAAATGTCACTCCATAAACAAAGTACAATTTATATCACTAAATGCATTACTGTACACCATTTAGCATGAATACTGCAATCATAGGAAAATAAATACAGTACATCCTGAACTAAATATCTATAAATACACGTGTTCTATTTAAACAGGACCCACCATAAAGCAAAAAAAATACAAAACTTACATATTCTTTTCTATTTTGATTAAAAATTTTACCTTTCCTTAAAATACAGTTTGCCATTGCATAAAATAGAACTAAATATATCAAGTCTTTAGTATTCTAAAATACAGTATTGTACTTCAGTTTTACTTATCAATTACAAACTTCCCATTTGTCTTTCACTCTCAAGTATGCTAATTTATTTAGCTAATTGGATTAAACTTAAAAGCTTGAATTTTACTTTATTGGGTCAAAACCCCTCGGTTACACTATAAATAAAATTGATAAAAAATAAAAAACTGAAACCACAGTATAACCTTTACAAAGATATTATATTTTGGAACCAAACTGACAACTTACTGAATACGACATATGCATAAAACACAAACCTGGCGGTAGTATCTGTGCCAAGAAGTTGAGCTATGTTGTTCAGGTTCCTTTCTCCATTGAAGAACTCATCCAGCACCAATTTTGCAGTCTAAAATAACCAAGAAAATACTTCCTTTGAGCATTTATTGCAAATAATATCAAGGTCATTTATCGATTAGGAAAAACTTCTTAATTCAAATTGATCTTTAATAAACTCTATTGAAAAGAAAATATAGCTTGTATCAAGATGATAAAATTACAATATACGTTATACTAAAATATTCGCTACATACTCTAACAAGATGCAAATTATTGCCTGTGATCTTCAGTGCATCACTGCCACGGGTGACTGTGTAGCGATACTCGCCAATAGGCTCCTCCCCCATAGATTGGCTGTGCACAAGTGTGTTCCTCTTTGAACCTAGATGAGAAGAAATAAAAGTTTACACTAAAAATTATCAACATTACATGCAATAATTATTTAATCTACTGTATGTCCATTCTTAATGACTCTTTATGCTAACATAATCACAGTTTATGAACTCTACCATCTTTTCTCCTACATACACTTTGTTTTAGTGCATTAAATACTTTTCATAACTATTTCAAAATTTACCATGTTCTGTAAACCTACAATTTCTCCTTTTTCAGGGGCAGGGTTTGTGCTTAACATATCAAACACAACATTATGCAAGAGTCCTATACCTTGGGTTTTTCTCTATTATAGCTGTAAGCAGGAAAAAATCCCTTGCGCTACTGTTACTACTTATCTTTAACTTTTGCAATATATTTGGATGTATTAATCCACTGACTATTGCATTTCATGACTCTAGTAATAAGGTAAGTAAATTACCTTCTTTGTCACTCATACAACCAAAATACTGAAACCCAATTATGTACTTATATTTGTTTTTTTTCTTTAGTTGAATCTCCATTCCCAAAAACCACACTCTATAGCCTTTCTTTTCCCAAGTGACTTAAGTTCTCTGGTACTTCTTACATACGCATAACTTACACATCTATAATACTATGAAGAAAAAATCTAATCCCTTGATAAGGTCAATTCTAAATCAAATAATTTGGTAAATTTTCATGCAATCACTTGTTTCCTATGCACTCTTCATGACAACTATTGCATAATGCCCAGTTCTTCTTAATAGCTATATCTTTATAACTACCATGTCCTCTTGAATTGAGAGGTCAACCACCTTCCCGTTAAAAATCTTATGTACTCTAGTCAGCCTAGCTTCACATTTAAACACATACAATGAGTTCTACAGGTTGAATATTTTTTTGCTTGTATAGCACCTCCATGGTCGAGATGTTTATCACTGCTTTTTTTTTGGTATATTCATCACTATATTCACCTTCTCCAAAACAACTTGATTACTGTGCTCACAAAATACTGTATATAATACTATCATGTATAAGTATTGTCTCCTTAATCATAAGAGGAATATTGGAGGTAAATATATCCAAGTGCACCCTATAAATATAAATCTTTCAAATACTTTTCATAGAAACAAAAAGACAAAACAGTTTAATTCTGCTAATAAGCATGCTAATACTGTAATGTGACAAGAGGAACAAAATGTTATTTGAGGGGATGCAAGACTTAATAAAATAGTAGGACCTGCAAAAAATTCATACCTACGCATGGAATAACATGTTTAGCTCCATGGGACAATAATTACATACAAGACAGCTAAAATAAAAATTTCTTTCAATAGTAAAAGCCTGACCTAATGAAGCAATCAGACTAGCAAGGCAAACCCAACATATCAAAAGATGCTTTACTTATTCAATGGCCTCCTTTTAATGTAAAGTACCTTAAAAGATCTATGCTACTGTGTCCCTGGTTCCTGATTAAAATATTTGAAATGTCTGAACAACAATATCAAGCAATGGCAGTACATTATTCATGGAAAAAGGCCCTTAAAATAGAGTATTAAAACTGTATTTGTAAAAATTATAATAAACTTTAGCTTTTTAGAAACTCTTATTTCCTTCTTTGTGAGGGTTAAATAATTCTGATGGTACGCATTTCTTTCTTTAAATAAATGACTATCCATTACAGAATTATCTTTGCCAAGAGAAATGCTTAGCTTATTACAAAATAATTTTCTTAAATAATAAGTGCATTGTTCATTTGGTCACTATCCCGACAACATTGTTTGTCATAAATGAAGCCTTTCAGCAAAAACTTGAAAAATGTCTATGTAAGTGAAACTGGTAAGAATGAAGATACCCAAATGTCAAAACATAAAAAATTACATATTTTCATGACAAACAATCTAATAGTAAAATATTGTTGAAATAAGCACTAGTCTACATTTTAACTACAGGAAGAGTTGTGGTACTTAACATTTCATTAAACAGTATCAAATAAACAAAAGTCTCATCATTAGAGAAAATAGTTTCTGTTGTTCGAGATATAAACCAACTAAGAGATTTCTGAACCAAGTCACTTTGTCTCACCTCCCAAAATCTAAATAACTACTTCTGCCAAAAATAATTCAATAGCCAGTTTTTTCATTGAAGGAGAAATACATAATGTGAAAGTCTGGACTATTCTAAGAAGTACAATGTGAAAGTCTGGTACATTTTAAGAAGTACAATGTGAAAGTCTCAGAAATATTTCTTTAAACTCATTTTCCATCTCTTAGTAAGGAAACAGGATATTCTAAAATACTGAAGTTTATTATAACTCAATGGAGTCCTGTGAAATTATTATCACTTCTTAAACTACGGTGCTTAACCCTTTTACCCGCAGGCTATTTGGAAATTTCCAACCCTTAACCCCCAGGGGTTATCTTTTTTTCCAGCACATTTTGCAGTATATTTTTTTTAAATTGTTCAAACAGCCATAATTTTTGTCATAGAGAGGTCAGGTTGGTCTCATTCTCTTGGAAAATGCCTGAATTTTCTCAAAAAATTATCAAAAATATAAAATTTTTTATAGCATTTTTTTGCAAGGACGTACCGGTACGTCCATGGGGGTAAAGGGATGGCTTTTGTGAAACGTACCAGTACGTCCTTTGGGGGTAAAAGGGTTAATAACAATATACTGTAATACGATACTGCTACTGCATTACTGTTCAACACATTCAAATATATTAATCTTGAATACATCTTAATGCTTAAGAACTTACTCAAGTTTAATTCATCCAATGAGAGTTGCTTTCGGAGTACTAGTCAAGAGAAGTAGTTTCATATTATAATAATTTACATACATAGTATTACTACCTAATACTAAGAACATACTGTATTGTATAAAATTACAGAAATTATTACTATATAAATATGGTTTCTGGAGTGTTCTCTCCATGAAGTTGATGGTTTTCAGGAATCAACTGTATATACTGTACAGTACTAACTTTGTCAGAAAGCCTTTCAAAACTCCCAATAAATGATAATAATATATATATTAGTTCATAAAGAGGCCTCTCTTATTATGTTAACTGATTACTTTTCACCAATTTCACCCCCATATAATTTTGGTAATTTCTTCAACAAACATATAACATGCAATAAAATCATGTTGTTGACAACACTAAAGTACTTCAAAAAAAAAAAAAAAATTTCCAAGTATGTTTTTATATGTTGCATTCAACTAGGGTGGCGACTAAACTGGAATGTCAAAGAAAATGGTCGATAAAACTTGGTTATAATTGGCATTAACATACTACCTAGTTTATCATGATAAAATATCATTAACTACAAAATTTGCTTTCCTGATAAATCCCTCATTATATCAAAAATATAATGGTATTTGTAAATAAAATTAGTTTTAAATTACAACCAAACAAAAATCTAAGGGGTTTAACTCTACATATCAAAAGCATCACTCTCTATTAAAGATGCAATTTACTGTTGAATATTTCTATTTTGATACAAAATGTACAGATTGCACAGAAATGTACAACATATGAACATAAATCATATCGATCTGCTTAAAGAAGGCATCAAAATTACATACATTAAAAAGAATTAAAAAACACAGTACTATGAGGGAACCTAGAATGTCAAAAGGAAAATATTTACCCCCGAAAACCAGTACTGTACAGTAAAATTAAATGAATTTATTTTCCTAAAATGATTACCTTGCAAAGTTTCATCTGAAGTATGGGATGAAATGGAAGATGAAGAGCCACCAAGAGAGTTGAAGATAGACCCACGCTCATCACTACGAACAGGGGATGCATTCCGACGGATTGTCTCCTCAATGAGATGCTTAGCTTGGCTGAAAAAATAAAAAATAAATACTGTAATTAACACTGCCTCAAAATTTTTATCTAACCATTCTTGGCAATTAACCCTTTTACCCCCAGGCTATTTGGAAATTTCCAACCCTTAACCCCCAAGGGGTTATTTTTTTCCCAGCACATTTTTTTTAAATTGCTCTAACAGCCTTAATTTTTGTCATAGAGAGGTCAGGTTGGTCTCATTCTCTTGGAAAATGCCTGAATTTTTTCAAAAAATTATAAAAAATATGAAAAAAAAATTTTTATAGCATTTTTTTGCAAGGGCGTACCGGTACGTCCATGGGGGTAAAGGGATGGCTTTTGTGAAACGTACCAGTACGTCCTTTGGGGGTAAAAGGGTTAATAAATGTTTGCAAACATAAAATAAAGTAAACAAATATTCAAAACTTTTCTTTAAGATTTTTCAAAAGGTATAAACACCTGCATACAACATTCTTATTCTGTCTGATTTCAACATTATGCACTGCTTACATACCTTTAATTTAACAAGGACTTTTAACACGTACTCAAAAATCATTCTAAAATGCTTCATTATTTCTACAAACCTCCCCTGACGTTCATTTTTCTTTTTCTTTCTGGAAGCTTGGAATGTCAAGGTTACTCCTTAGAATTAAGAGATTTTCCTATTTTTTCTTTCCTTCCAATATACTAATGCACCTACTAAAGCAATGAGGCCAGCGTCAGTTTAGTAACCTTTTCTTTGTAAAATTATAAGTACCACAGTAATTAAAATTTTCATTACATAAATGAGAAATTAGGTGACAAAGTAAGTTAAAATGTCATTTGGAGTTCAAAGTGCTCAAAAGCATAGACTAAAGTTTAGTCTAGGATATTATTTAATTGATTACAGAAACTAAAAGCCTTATTTCTTTCCTTCAGTGGGTACCCATCATCTGTAAAGTGTGGGAGTTACCAATACGAACATCGGGGGAGAATAGAAATAAACAGAATTAGAGGGATAGTCGTAGCAGGAGGCAGCAGACGGGTATAGGACGGCACCTCGTTCCGGGGGATGTTGATGAAGGAGAGGTCTAATTGGTGAGGGACCTATGGTCGTGGTTCAATCACGCCCCAGTTTTCTATACCGACACTCAAAGAGTGAGCGAGCTAGGTTTATTCCTGGCATTCCATGCATCTCTTTTTCTCTGGTATATAGTAGCAGCAGTAAGGGATTCAGCATTATGAAGCTTCATCTGTGGTGGATAACGGGGGAGGGTGGGCTGTGGCACCCTAGCAGTACCAGCTGAACTCGGTTGAGTCCCTTGTCAGGCTGGGAGGAACGTAGAGAGTAGAGGTCCCCTTTTTGTTTTTGTTTCATTTGTTGATGTCGGCTACCCCCCAAAATTGGGTAAAGTGCCTTGGTATATGTATGTATGATATTCAGCAATAACTATGCCTTATAAATGGTGCTAGAGGAGCATTTCACGGAGCGACACAAGTCGAGCCCAGAAATAGATTTTTCCTTCGTCAAAATCCCTTATTTATAAACTCGTCTTATGTTGATATACATGACAACCTTCCTGCCCACTGATTAGTGGCATCAAGAGGATAGGGAAGTATTTCAACTTTGAGATCAAAGAAGCCATCCGACATTCGCAGCATGTTGTTGATGTTGTTGTTGGATGTTGGTTTACTAGAGGCATTAGTGTATTGGAATGAAAGAAAAATGGGAAAATTTCTTAATTTTAAGGAGTAACATTGACATTCCAAGCTTTCAGAGACAAAAGGCAATATGCACATCAGGTGAGTCAAGAATTAAGAAATTTCATTTCATAAATTAGTTTTTTTTTTAAATAACCAAAAATAGGAGATCCTCATTTATCAAACAAAGCACAAGGACACCTAATCTAACTGTTTGGCTATTGAGCAAAACCACGAGACTTTTTTTACCCATGTTAAAAAAAAAAAAAAAAAGATGAATGAGATGAGTATAGAATTAAGAAATTTCATTTCATAAATAAGTTTTTTTTCTTTAAATAACCAAAAATAGGAGATCCTCATTTATCAAACAAAGCACAAGGACACCTAATCTAACTGTTTGGCTATTGAGCAAAACCACAAGACTTTTTTACCGACGTTAAAATAAAAAGAAAAAGATGAATGAAAAACAATTTTATTTCTTACTTGATATTTTCTTCTGCAGGGCCCGTGATCTGTACAAGACGTTCCCTTGCACCAGGTGCCACTGGCAAGAGATAAAGAGATCATAATTAACATTTTCATAAAAGCTAAAGGGATTTTTTTTTCTCCACGAATATACCGATGTCTACTGTGTTTTTCATGATTAGCCATTATCATAACCTTACAATTTATCTATATACATATAATAGAGGATAATAGCTGAATCTTTCAAAATTTATCAAAACAGTTAACTCTGCAATGGTGAGTGGGATAGTAGCAACGGGTTCAGCATTCAAAAGGCAACAGAATATTTCAGTGAGGCTTTCCAATTAACTTTATTTTCTCTATAGCAAGGTTATCTTTCTTTGGTAACTTCAGTGTACTGTAACACTGGCTTGAAAAAGGGCACATAGAACCATAAAAGATTTTTATGTAAAATATAGTCTAATATTTTTTAATTAGCCTCGAAGTCTACTTATTTTACAAATATGTTTATCTCAGCAAGTATGCATTATATTCAGCATCTTATTCTAACTGTTAAGCTAAATTGCACTATATTCAAGTACTAAACTTTTTAAAATTGTTAAGCTAAAATTTAAGGAAAAACACGAGGGGTAAAATACCAACAATCTTACTTTTATTATTTAAAAACTATGATAAAAATTACTATAAAAAACACAATATATGATGATGTCCTTATTTACGGGTTAGAACACAATTGAAATAAGGGAGGAAGATTGGGAATGACAATAATTTCTTAATGATAAGCCATAAAAAAAGGCAAACATGAAAAATTCAGGTCTAAAAATATGTTATTTTTATTAATAAAATAAATTTTTGAATATACTTACCCGATAATCATGTAGCTGTCAACTCCGTTGCCCGACAGAATTCTATGGAGGGATACGCCAGCTATCACAATACTAGAAGGGGGTGTATTTACCAGCGCCACCTGTGGCCAGGTACTCAAGTACTTCTTGTTGACACCTCCTCAATTATTCCTCGGTCCACTGGTTCTCTATGGGGAGGAAGGGAGGGTCGATTAAATCATGATTATCGGGTAAGTATATTCAAAAATTTATTTTATTAATAAAAATAACATTTTTCAATATTAAACTTACCCGATAATCATGTAGCTGATTCACACCCAGGGGGGTGGGTGAAAACCAGTGTACAAGATTAAAGGATAGCTAAGTATCCCATATTTCATATAATCAGTTATCCACAATAACAATGAAATAATAAGTACCTGGTAAGGAAGTCGACTTGAACCGTTACTCTGCCTTTAATAAGATCGTCTTCCTTACTGAGCGCAGCGTTCCTCTTGGGAGGCTGAATCAACTCAAAGGTGCTAAAGTATACAGGGCTGCAACCCATACTAAAGGACCTCATCACAACCTTTAACCTTGGCGCTTCTCAAGAAAGAATTGACCACCCGCCAAATCAACAAGGATGTGGAAGGCTTCTTAGCCGACCGTACAACCCATAAAAAGTATTCAAGAGAAAGGTTAAAAAGTTATGGGATTATGGGAATGTAGTGGCTGAGCCCTCGCCTACTACTGCATTCGTTGCTACGAATAGACCCAGGGTGTAGCAGTACTCGTAAAGAGACTGGACATCTTTGAGATAGAATGATGCGAACACTGACTTGTTTCTCCAATAGGTTGCATCCATAACACTCTGCAGAGAACGGTTCTGTTTGAAGGCCACTGAAGTAGCCACAGCTCTCACTTCATGTGTCCTTACCTTCAGCAAAGCAAGGTCTTCTTCCTTCAGATGAGAATTTGCTTCTCTAATCAGAAGCCTGATGTAGTAAGAAACTGAGTTCTTAGACATTGGTAGAGAAGGCTTCTTGATAGCACACCATAAGGCTTCTGATTGTCCTCGTAATGGTTTTGACCTTTAGATAGTACTTAAGAGCTCTAACTGGGCAAAGTACTCTCTCCAGTTCGTTCCCCACCATGTTGGACAGGCTTGGGATCTCGAACTACTTAGGCCAAGGACGGGAAGGAAGCTCGTTTTTAGCCAAAAAACCGAGCTGTAAGGAACATGTAGCCGTTTCAGATGTGAAACCTATGTTCCTGCTGAAGGCGTGGATCTCACTTACTCTTTTACCTGTTGCTAAGCACACGAGGAAAAGAGTTTTTTAATGTGAGGTCCTTAAAAGAGGCTGATTGGAGCGGTTCAAATCCTGATGACATTAGGAACCTTAGGACCACGTCTAGATTCCAGCCTGGAGTGGACAACCGACGTTCCTTTGAGGTCTCAAAAGACCTAAGGAGGTCCTGTAGATCTTTGTTGGAGGAAAGATCCAAGCCTCTGTGGCGGAAAACCGCTGCCAACAAACTTCTGTAACCCTTGATCGTAGGAGCTGATAGGGAGCTTACGTTCCTTAGATGTAACAGGAAGTCAGCAATCTGGGTTACATTGGTACTGGTTGAGGAAAACTGCATTGGCCTTGCACCAGCTTCGGAAGACTTCCCATAAAGACTGATAGACTCTGAGAGTGGATGTCGTCCTTGCTCTGGCAATCGCTCTGGCTGCCTCCTTCGAAAAGCCTCTAGCTCTTGAGAGTCTTTCGATAGTCTGAAGGCAGTCAGACGAAGAGCGTGGAGGTTGGGTGTACCTTCTTTACATGAGGTTGACGCAGAAGGTCCACTCTAGGAGGAAGAGTCCTGGGAACGTCGACCAGCCATTGCAGTACCTCAGTGAACCATTCTCTCGCGGGCCAGAGGGGAGCAACCAACGTCAGCCGTGTCCCTTTGTGAGAGGCGAACTTCTGAAGTACCCTGTTGACAATCTTGAACGGCGGGAATGCATACAGGTTGAGATGGGACCAATCCAGCAGAAAGGCATCCACGCGAACTGCTGCTGGGTCTGGAATCGGAGAACAATACAAGAGGAGCCTCTTGGTCATCGAGGTAGCGAATAGATCTATGGATGGCTGACCCCACAGGGCCCAAAGTCTGCTGCAAACATTCTTGTGAAGGGTCCACTCTGTGGGGAAGACCTGACCCTTCCGGCTGAGGCGATCTGCCATGACATTCATATCGCCCTGAATGAGCCTCGTTACCAGCGTGAGCTTTCGATCTTTTGACCAAATGAGGAGGTCCCTTGCGATCTCGAACAACTTCCTCGAATGAGTCCCTCCCTGCTTGGAGATGTAAGCCAAGGCTGTGGTGTAGTCGGAGTTCACCTCCACCACCTTGTTAAGCTGGAGGGACTTGAAGTTTATCAAGGCCAAATGAACTGCCAACAACTCCTTGCAATAGATGTGAAGTGTCCTTTGCTTGAAAGTGTCCCTGTTAGACTCATCCACTGCCTGACTAAGCATCGGTTCCTTCTCAGCATGCTCTGGATGCATTCTAGGGCTTGGAAGATCCTTGGGGCCGACGGACAAGTCCGAAAAGCTCGACTCTGAAGATCCATACCCAAGGAGACAATGGTCTGGGATGGAACGCGCTGAGACTCCTCAAAATTGACCAGGAGGCCCAGTTCCTTGGTCAGATCCATAGTCCATTTGAAAATCTCCAGACAGCGACGACTTGAGGGAGCTCTTAAAAGCCAGTCGTCTGACGGAGCCGGACACAAGATCATGATACTGCTGCACAGTCTGTAAACTGTCAATCATGGGCAAGCGAGGAAGTACAGTGACAACCCGAATCTGTCTAGACTGTCTGGGTCGTACAGACAACTCCTTAACGGGTTGCTGAGGTTGCCCACTGCGTCACAACAAGTCCCTTCTGTTGGTTGTTGAACGTCTTCCCCGTGACACATTGACTCCGTAAACAAAAAATCCTCTAACAAGGACTAAGCTTGGACTGCATGTCATGCAACACAGCTCAAGGTCTATGGGAGCAGGTGTGGTAACAGACGGGATTAGCGGCTGAAGTGTAACCATTACCTTCCCTGTAAGCATGTTATGCTTAAATAAAAGTCCATAAGAGGTTATGCAGCTAAAGGCTCCCTCCAAATGACAGAGTCCTCAAGGGAATATCAGAAGGAGGGAGAAAAGAACTTTCTCATCTATAGGGACCTTATCCTAGAAAAGCTAAGTTCTCTGAGTGAGGGTTCACTGGTGCAAAGCAGCAGACTAGAAGGCAACGTTATGAAACTGCTTGACAGTCTAGTGAGTTGGCAACAACCCAAGATGTGTTGAGAAGCATGCGGTAAGGTATGCAGAGCATGATTGTACCCCAACCGAGAGTTGCACCACTGGTGGAGCAGCAAGGGGAGGAGGAGGAAGAGTGTAACTCTCCTGATCCCAAAGCAAGGGTTGCCTTAAAGAAGGCTGAGGCTGAACAACACTGTGAACAGCAAACTCCGAAAGTGGTTCAACATCGTACGCCTGGCAGATGGAGGTGCGACTGGGTGCAGCGAGTGCAGGCGGGTGCAGCACAGGCTGAACGGGTGCAGGAGGTTGGTGCACCACCGGTGCAGGCGGGTGCAGCATAGGCTGAACGGGTGCAGGAGGTTGGTGCACCACCGGTGCAGGCGGGTGCAGCACAGGCTGAACGGGTGCAGGAGGTTGGTGCACCACCGGTGCAGGCGGGTGCAGCACAGGCTGAACGGGTGCAGGAGGTTGGTGCACCACAGGTGCAGGAGGTGCAACACTCTCAGCACGACACTCACGCATCAAGTCCGAAAGCTGTGCTTGCATGGACTGTAGTAGAGTCCACAACATCATACGCCTGGCAGATGGTACTGTGATCAGGCGGAGCGAGTGTAGGAGGAGGGAGTGTAGGCGGAGGCGGTGGAGCAACACTCTCAGCCCGACACTCACTCATCAAGTCCGAAAGCTGTGCTTGCATGGACTGTAGTAGAGAGTTCACAACATCGTACGCCTGGCAGATGGTGCTGCGACCAGGAGGAGCAGGTGCAGGCTGGGCGAGCACAGGCGGAGCAGGTGCAGGCTGGGCGAGCACAGGTGCAGCGAGAACAGGTGGAGGGAGTGCAGGCGGTGCAACACTCTCAGCCCGACACTCACGCATCAAGACCGAAAGTTGTGACTGTATGGACTGCAGTAGAGTTAACTTGGGGTCGGCAGACACTAAGTTCTGCTGAGGTAAAGCCTTAACAGCAGAGATCTGTTGTGGCAGAACCTTACTCCTCTTAGTCGGAGTGTAATCAACTGATGACTTAGGAGAGACAGAGCTAACCCAACGACTGCATTCGGGTTGTGAACTTTAACTTCGTACGTCTGGCATAGGTCTGGACTTAACGTTTAAGAAGTCTAGAGACCTGAGACCAGCGTTACTCTGCCTTTATTTTCTCCCCTAATCTCTTCTGCAGACGAGCAAAATAAGGGCTCAATCGTCTGCGGGTGGGAGTGACGGTCTCGGTAAGACACGCCCACAACCACCGAGAATACTTCTGTGCGCCGATCAAGGCCTGCTGAACCCTTATGCCCTTCGACATTGCTTCTCCCCTGGGCTTGGGAGCTTGCAAGAGGTCCCGGACTGGGAGGACGACTGGCGCGCACAAAAGTACCCTCACGCACTAATCACTTATCACTTTGATTTCTGTTTGCACTTATTTCACTGAACTCGAAACTTAAGTGGTTTGTACCTGAAATACGCAATTCTATCCTTTCTCAAAGTTAGTAATTGCGAAAACAGAATTACAATGTAACAGAAAAATCTAATGAAAGATAAATCAGTGGTTGGAAAGAAACTAAACACTAGATCATTCTAGAAACGTTTAGTTTCTTCCCCTAAAGAGACTAGGGAGAAGAGCAAAAATCGATAATGACGTTACTCGTACGCCTGGCAGGCTTGAATGAAACGTTTATCCTCTTTCTCCCTCCGTCTCTATCTCTCTCTCTCTCTCTCTTGACTTAGAACCTGAGAGAAGAGCCCAATCATATATATCGTTAAAACATATTATTGTTAAAGGAAAAAACTAAAAAGTTCCTTTATTAGGATCAAAACCATTAAGTTAAGAAAGAATGAACAAAACGCTAGACACGGTTACTCTTACTGCAACGTGAAACCGTGAACATTCTTTCTCTATCGTAACGATAGAGTGCAAGTTGAACGTTCTGAACGTCAACAACTGCAGAGACAAAACAAAACGTTAGTTCAGCTTTGAAAACAGTACGAGACTGTCAAAGAAAAACTTTCAAACTCTGTGGCGGAAATAGCATAATATGTTAACAGGTAAAACCGAAATGACGGGCTCAAAGTTTATTAACTTCGGTAAAAGACCGCCTACTATTAGGAAGGTCGAATATAAACAAATATAAAAATTAATTTTAATGAGTTTATAATAAAAGGAAGTTAATCGAAGAGGCCTATAAGAGGCGGAGAGATATAAAATAAATCTATAACTTTGTTAAGCAAAATTAAGAAAGAGAGTCTAACTCTCTTAGACACCAACACTTCCGTCTAAGGGAAGGGTCGGCCATTGAAAGGTGAACGAGAGTTCATACTCTCTCGTCACCAAAATTAATCAAATTAATTCCAAAAGCTAACTAAGCTAATATAGAAGTTTTCCAGTAAAGCGACAGCCGAAATCAAAGAGAAATACTTCACCAAAGTCGTGAAAATACTCCAAGAACATAAGCGTATCCCAGAACGTCTTGCCGGAAGCACGACAGAGGAATAATTGAGGAGGTGTCAACAAGAAGTACTTGAGTACCTGGCCACAGGTGGCGCTGGTAAATACACCCCCTTCTAGTATTGTGATAGCTGGCGTATCCCTCCATAGAATTCTGTCGGGCAACGGAGTTGACAGCTACATGATTATCGGGTAAGTTTAATATTGAAAAATATTAGTTTAGCAGCTCACTGCCTTTTACCATAAGAAAAAAAAGAAGAGATTTTGTGCTTCACTACAGAAATATATCACTAAATTGGAAAAAAAAAATAGTTTGATAAAGCTGGAAATCCATTTAACCAAATTGGTCAAACATTTAAGAAAATTTAGATTTTGAACAATTAAAACAAGATGGTTAATTGAAAGTTGTATTTCTAATGCTAGTATCACTAAAGCATAACCTGCAAACAGAGAAAAACATGCAAACACACCTTTCTAAATTCTCTAAAACTATTCAAATCATGCAAAGAACAAGGAACTAGCATTCAAATCTCGACATAAACAGAGTAAAATCCAGAAACAAATTTATTTTCTTCTTAAACATTAGTGGAGTGCTTTAGTTCACGAGTCTGGTTAAACTATTTCTTATAATTCAACTGGAAGGAAGAAATTCAACAGACTGCATTACTTCATGATAAATTCCATCATTACTTTGACGGCACTTTAGTACCAACAAGAGCAAGCATTTGCATTGCATAATGATTGAAGGAACATAGCAAGAGTTTGTTGCACTGCTTTAACAAGAAAGTCTTTACAGCAGATTTTATACAACAGAAGAAATAGAAAAATTTGGTTAGTTAGCATCAAGTTCCAGATATTAATAATGAAAATACTGTACAGTAAAACAACCCATTCATTCCTCAACATCAGTGCATTTTATACCTTGCCAGATAATTCAAAAGCAAAAATATGAAATTACAATATGCAGCACTAAACTTAAAAAACAGCTTTAACAGAATTTACCAGTAACCTGCCAGTGTTTCCCACAATGCAATTACAGGAAATGAAAAAATTAAATGCCGTACAATCAGAAGCTCTTCCTCTTAATCAGACTCTATTAACTTAAAAAGGGCACCTGTAAGAATAATGTTTTAGGAAATAATGTATTCGTATCTCTAGAATATTTTTGCTAAATTATCAAAAATTTATTTGAAAAATCTTATTTCTTTTTTTACTATACCAGCTAATACTATAAAGCTCTAAAAAACATTGTGATATCAACACTTAACTCAAAAGAAAACACTAAACCAACTACAGAAAAAATTCTACACATGCCCCAATCTCTCTTTAAATTGAAAATAGTAATCAATCAATAGTACTGTACTGGGGATAGCTGGACAGACCCCAGAGTCTCGGATAGCTATTCAATAAATCTAATCCATGAGCTGTAAGAAATAGCAGGGTTGGGAGGTGAGATCTTTACAGCAACAAATTTGAATATAATTTGCAGTCATTGTCATCAGATTCCCAAATCAATAATATTTGTTAAAGATAATGGGTTTAAGATGTTCATTGTCCCCCCATAAAACTCTAACATTTCAAAGATAGATACAGTAAAAAAAAAGGGGGTTATAGATAAGCAAATTATCTACATACATGAAACTCCATCTAATTTAATTTTCATTTATTATTTCTAAAGATGACATCCTCAAAATTGTGGCCATCATTGTCTATACACCTTTGGTGGTTATATCTGATGGCTCCCATGGCTGCCTTTAACCCATTTCTTTCCCTAGTTTCCTATTTGTTCTTCCATTTAGATGAAACCCAAAAGACCTACCATTGCCACTAATAATTTCTCTATTGTAGGGAGGGGAGTACATATATGAGGAATGAGCTACGGTATCATTGGAATGAAAGAAAGGTCTTCCTATGACTGTCCTAAAAGCTTCAAACCGTCTTCTATTATACACTAGTTGTACCATGAGTGAGGTCAGAGTGCTACTGAGCATCTAAAACCATCCCAATCCCAAACTAAATAATACTAAAGTTCCCTACTTTTCACCACAAAATTAGCAAATACATCTGTTAACTCTTGGGTGCCATACATAAAAGTTTTTCAAAACTGCTCATGGAATCAAGAATTAGCTCAAGATCAGGGTGGCACACAAACTTTCTTCAATAAGGGAACATAAACTCCTATTAAGAGAATCTGCAAAAGGGAAGTTCCAATAGATAACCATACTTTCATATAGCTCACATCTCTTGGCTATTAACATTGACTAACGGTTCTAGGAAATTAGAACGTTCTGTTGAAAAGGTTAGGCAAGGAAGGCATTCAGTTTTATAAATGGCCCATAGTTTTATTGGACACAAATCTATGAATGCAAACAGGAATTCACGAGTCAGTTTTTTTTTTTAAATCTGTGCTATTAGTCTATTGACTTTAACTAGAGAATTTAGTTTTATAGTTAATCTGGGTAAACAGAGGCCTGAGTCATCATCGAAAAGTAGCAAAGTCAGTACTAACCTGATTAATTTTCTCAGGAAATATCTCTTTAATTGTTCCAAGCAAAACTTTAAATGGGAATTTATCCTCCCTTAATTATCATTCACTAAGTCTTCTTGATTCTGCAAATAATCAACTCAATAAAACTTGGATTGCCCTACTGTACTTGTTGAGTTTCAAACCCACCTAAAGCACCTGCACAAAACATAAGTGAGCGAAGATTCTTTTAAAAACCTATGCATTTTCCAATACCTCACTACTGCTAGTGGCCGAGCTTCGACTGAAAGTCACGTGGCTTAACACATATGTATACCCTGTATCATGAAAAATAAATTTTGTTAACCATTCATAAAAAGTTATTGAAAATTTGTGCCATAGCATTAGAAGCATTATCAAGACATGCCCCATTATCGATTATTGCACAGACAGATTGCTCATTTGAGCTTGGTAAAGATGCAAAAGGAAAGATACTGTACAGTATATTGATCTGAAGTCCTATATTGTTCTTCTATCCTGGAATATTATTGCGTATGGAATGAATCTGGATAATGGAAAAGGGAGTTTCACAATAAAAGAAACTGAACATCATTAGACACATAAGAACAAATGCATAATAGAAGAAATCTCTCCATAAACACTATGCTGAGATTTGAAGCCCACCCACTTCATTGCCTACGCAAGGACCTAACACGTGCATTTGGTATCCTGACTGGGACTAATGAAGCCACGTTTCTAGATAACATCTAAACACTTGCAGTGCAGTAAGAGAATATTATGGTTGCATGGGTCCTCGTACAACAGATGTTACAAGACAAGGATGAGCCCGTATAAGCACACGCTGCTCGACTGACAAACTTTGAAAACAAGAAGTGAATCACAAATAAGATTCATTGACATGATTTATACCAAAGTTATTGATACTTATAAACCAGTTACTCAATTAAGGATTGATATTAAAGTTATAAATGGAGCACAATGCTCGATAATTAGGATAACTATTTTGAACTTGCAAACAAATAAGACTTACAAACAAGCTAAAAAAATTTAACTCATTATGAAGTACAGTATAATAACCTCCAGCTTTTAAATTTGAAAACTTGACGAATTTTGGGAGTCATCTGCTACCGATTCTTCAGATCTGCAAATGTGCAAACGGAAAAAGGAGATCTCATACCTAACTCTCATCTCCTGAATGCTAAATAAAACTTTCAGGAGGAAATAAATTGAACTTTGAAGTAGGGATGGGGATGGAAGGGCTTAACCCAATACCAGGTCAATAGTCCAAGTCTACAAGAATATAGTATTCCATAGTCTTCTTCAGATCTTAAAATTTCTTACTTCTTTCTATGATACTCATATTAGGCTACAATAGACTTTTATTGTCAGATGTGATTAACACAACTTGGTATCTAGGCTACACTATTCTTTCATGATTAAAACTTGCTTTTCCCTCTATAAGTTAAAAAACAAAAGGGATGTTAACTTGAGGGTTTATCTCATTAAATCACCAATCTTATAATTATTAAAATTTTATATTTTTATATCTATAGATAAACATACATACACACATTATCTATGTGTGTGTGTATGTATATATATATATATATATATATATATATATATATATATATATATATATATATATATATATATATATATATATATATATATAAAATATTACCCTGCAGTTTAAATGTCCCATTAACACGAGGAAAATCCTAAAGTTGCACTAAAAATTAAAATTTAAAGAGGTTGGAAAACAAGATGGAATAATAAAAATGGGTACAGATGTACAGTACAAGGCTAACATATGAGAGAGAGAGAGAGAGAGAGAGAGAGAGAGAGAGAGAGAGAGAGAGAGAGAGAGAGAGAGAGAGAGAGAGAGAGAGAGAGAGAGAGAAAGATTAGTTAGTTAATTGGTTAGTTTAACATTTATCTCAAAATATTAAAAAAAAATTAATCTTAATTTGCCCGCCAAGTCAAAAGTAATCTTTCCTTCATACCTATACACCACAATGCAACTATACTATTTACAGGAGAATCCAGGATCTGAAGGCCTACAAGGAAATTAATAGGAATAAATGCTAAAACATTAGACTTAAAAACTAAACCCAAATCACAAAAGAAATAGTGGTTAAACATACATTAAAGGAAGGTCAGTCAATGCAAGTCAGGTCGTTAGTGATAAGCAACTAAGAGAGTACAATTTACTAGCAGTTAATAGTCAAGCAAACCAGGTTTAGACTGGGATAACAGTAACATTTTACCTCTCTGGAAGGAGATGATGGTTTCAGAGAGCTCCTCAATCATGTGCACCCGTCTCCCCTTTATGCCCATAACTGTGCCAGGGGATAGACCAAGAGATATATCTTCAATGTCCATAAAAAGATACATACACGCAGATACAAACACACACAAACAAGCACGCACAAAAAATAACTGTCATTGCAAGATAGTTAACAAGTGCATACTCGTCCCCCATGGAAGCAAGATGGCTCTTATCATTAAAAGTGCAGTGAAGTCTTATACTTTTGAAAAATATATCTGAAAACAGACACACAAGAATTCAAGAGAAGAATGAGCTTGTAAAGTTTGCCTTTCCAAAAGTACACTTGATGAAATGAAGCCAACACACAGTATATAAGGCAATGAAACCATGAAATTGATATAGCACGTCTTAAATCATCTAATATCACCATCAGCTCCAAATACAAATAAAATGAGAGAATCTTAAACATTTAAGTAAATTTCAAAAGCAGAAATACCAATGAAAGCTTAAAAATAAAATTCACCCAAACCATGAATCTATGGTGGTGAGGGGTACCTTGAAATCTTAAAATACTAAAATGTCTATAGAATAAGCCCTAGAAAGGGGCAAAGGAGATTGTGTTCATTTATACGATAAAATAGTGTACATTTATACGATATAACACCAAACTACTTTTCTTTCTCACTTTACTTTTCGTAAGTACTTTGTGAACTTGAAAATTTCATCAAACAAGATAAATCTGGCAATTAATTCGAGAAGTTTATGATCATGAACTAGTTTGAGATGTAAATTTAATCTCTACACTAAGAGGAAAATCATTCTTAGCTTGATAAGGCAACAACAGGACATAATATGCTATCTGCAAAATTCTAGCTGGAATCCATTAACACCAAATAGCAATGATTGTTTGCCAAGTTAGTGATCAAATACATGCTCTACTGGCACATTTATCTACAGCCTGAGACATACATTGATGTCAAGAATAGTAAGAGATGATAATTGTCCTTAAGGTTACACTATTGATGCTTATTCAAACACGCAATTAGCACAATAATTTGATGATAAAGCAATCATATCAATCTCCATAATTTCCTAATTTTACAAGTCATGACAATACTTATATTCATATTAAACTGTAGTGTATATGCTAATAGCCTATATATACTATACTTGTATATTTATTCTTATTGTTGACAACAATGAAACACAAACACATGGATATGATTGGCTTGGGAAAATTAGAAATAAAATTTGAGATTACTTTAGTAGATTTTTCCTACAATTCCAAAAACTAATGATTGCATACTGCAAGGTATTTTATTCATATGTTACCTACTATTCAAAATAAACTTATATGAAAAAAACTTTAAAATTTTTTTGTTTTTGCTTGATTGTTTCCAATACTGTAAAACCTTATACACTACTGTACAATGTATTCCTTGGATATGGTATTTCACATGATAACATCAGTTTGTGTTTTTTGTGTATATGCATATGTATATACACACACACTATCTGTGAGAGAGAGAGAGAGAGAGAGAGAGAGAGAGAGAGAGAGAGAGAGAGAGAGAGAGAGAGAGAGAGAGAGAGAGAGTGTGTGTGTGTGTGTGTGTGTGTGTAAACTCATTGTAAATACAGTAGTTTATGTAACTATCTTGAAATAGGATTTTGCTAAATGTGTGCAAAGGAAACAAAAGTTGAGTTTTTTTTTTAGAAGAAAAAATATTAAATATATTTTCTAGTTTCAAATATAAATTGTTACTTTCTTATTAAAGAATTAAATCTTGAATATTTATTATAGAAATTCAGATGAAATCTCTGAAAATAGAAAAATTAATTATGCAAGTATTTTGAAACGCTTTTGTGCAACCATCCTTCACAACTGAAGCATTGTACACTATAGTCAATTTCTTTTAGCGATGCAGATTTGCACCGACTCACAGAAGTGCCCTTTTAGCTCGGAAAAGTTTCCTGATCGCTGATTGGTTGGACGAGATAATTCTAACCAATCAGCGATCAGGAAAATTTTTCGAGCTAAAAGGGCACCGCTGCGAGTCGGTGCAAATCTGCCTCGATAAAAGAAATGGACTATAGTCACGCCCCATATTTAACACAAAGTTAAAGTGTGTGAGTACCAAAACTCATTACATTTTCTAACTTATATCCTATATTTCCCTTTTTATTTCAGATTCAATTTGAAATCTTTTATTTAGGGGAGGACAGGGAGGGGGGGGGGAATTCAGATTAATTTCAAAAGATGGGAAATCATGAAATAATTTCGGGTCTGTACTGTATAGGTCAAAAATACTTTCCAGGGAGGGATAAATTGGGCTCTTGTAAAGTGACATGCCCCAGAATAGTTATTGGGCCCTTGGTTAGGTTAATAAAATCATTAAAATTTATAATACTTGATGAAATTCATTGGCACAGAAAACAATCACCACCACATACTAATAAAATAATACGTTACTTGAACTGTATGTTTTACCTTTTATTTAATACCCAAATATTTATTCAATTGCAAACCTTTGATTAAGAAAATGCAAAACTTCACAATCTGACCATGGTTCGGTCAACTGATTTACCATTCCCAACCTACAAAACAAAATAAACTCACAATAATCTCGTTCAAATCTACTAGTTTTTTCGACATTATACTATACTACACTGTACTGTAATCATATCAAACAATACATATTCATAAAATTCAGTGACTGACCTTATAATAGAACCTAAGTGTGTATCAATCTCAAAAAAAATAATTTGACACTCATTAATGATGACAACTTTCAAAAAACAAAGTAAAATGGGCAACACCAACCAATATAAACCTAAACAGCACACACACATCTTCACATAAGACCTGATTAAAACTGTGAAATTAAAACTCTTCAGAACAATGATGGCTTTAAAGCCGGTGCCATACTACATAGTGTATCTTTATACAGTCTAAAACTGCACACACACATGAAATTCAGAAATGTGGGGTTTTATAACTAGGAAATAAAGAAAGGCAGACAATGTACTGACCTTTTCCTGAATCAGCATTTCGTATTACTACTTCATCCTTGCAATAGTTTTTGCCAGGTATCCGGGTGGGCTTGGCAAATTTCCCGGAGCTCCTAATAATCTCGCCAGGGCCAAGAAGTGTTGGGGTGGGTGGATGGGGTACAGGGGTTTGTGCCTGATTGGTCTGATTGTAGAGAGTCTGCTGATAAGACTGCATTCCTGGAATCATCATCTGAGGAGTGCCCGTCGGTGTCATTATGCTAACAGGAGTTGTTGAACCAGATAAGTCACACTGTTGGTCTTCCAGTGCTGCTTCTTCAGCCTAAAAGGAAATATCACAAATTTTAAGTAATTTGTATTTTTCCTAACATACTTACCGAGAACTACTTTCTTAAGAGTTACCAGGAATCTCCTTTCATCCAACCAGAGTTTTGTATAGTTTACCCTACTTCCGTTTTCTGTGAGGTCTAACCTCCGGTGGAAGGAACGTGCCCTGAGGCTAGGCCCGTGTCAGGCAGCAAGCTAGCTTGGGTCTCGGTCCTCAGTACTGTAAGTTCTTCTGAATTGAGATATCTCTACATGAAATTTGTTCAGCATTATCTAGCAGTGTTCTGTGGACTTTAATGTACTGACTTTTGAAATAATTCACAGCTAAAATCTAATGCTGACTAGCATAACTCTGGGATATTCTATTATTCGAAAATCAAAATATATTTTAAGTTTTCAATTTTCAGAACCATATACATTTATGAAATCACACAAGTAGTGTAACTATTGCCTTCAAGATCCAAGTACTATACTTTTTGCAGTTTTCCCATACCTTATATGTCAAAAATTTAATGCCCACATATGGTTTTCAGAACTTTTATAATACTATTAAAAAAGGCATCGAACCATAAAACCGTAACATAAACATCCCCAATGGTAATTAATAGACATTAAACTACACACTAACAGGCATTCTTCTTATATAAGACATTTATCAAAAGCCAGAAAACAAACCCGGTATAACAGTTAATCATAAATCAACATCTACACATAATAGTTTTGCTCGATTCTTATCTACCTTAAATTTACAGAGGACAATCTTTATACAAAAATGCAATACAACAGAAGCTAGCTTTAACATTATATGAAAAAATCAAATGTTGATCTTGAATATTTCTTAAGAAAACTAAATGACTGACTTTTATACAACAAATACTGAGGAAAATACTATAAAAATACTTACTTCAATCTGAACAAGTTTCTGTTTATAGTAATTTATGAGATTTTCATTAGGTTGCCAATGCATTGCACGCAATTCTATCACTTCAAGAAGACGGTAACGGGCTGCCAGACTTAAACGATCATCACGGCAACCATTTCGAAGAGATATGTAACATTTATCCAACTGATCTGTGGAGAAAATTTTTTTTAAATGATTATTAAAATTTATAAGGGTAAGGGAGATGTGCATGAGTGTTGTAATTCAAGAGGTATTAGTTTGTTGAGTGTAGTTGGAAAAGTGTATGGTAGAGTACTGATTAATAGGATTAAGGATAAAACAGAGAATGCGATCTGGGAAGTACAGGGGGGTTTTAGAAGAGGTAGGGGTTGTATGAATCAGATTTTTACAGTTAGGCAGATATGCGAGAAATATTTAGCAAAAGGTAAGGAGGTGTATGTTGCGTTTATGGATCTGGAGAAAGCATATGATAGAGTTGATAGGGAAGCAATGTGGAATGTGATGAGGTTATATGGAGTTGGTGGAAGGTTGTTGCAAGCAGTGAAAAGTTTCTACAAAAGTAGTAAAGCATGTGTTAGAATAGGAAATGAAGTGAGCGATTGGTTTACGGTGAGAGTGGGGCTGAGACAGGGATGTGTGATGTCGCCGTGGTTGTTTAACTTGTATGTTGATGGAGTGGTGAGAGAGGTGAATGCTCGAGTGCTTGGACGAGGATTAAAACTGGTAGACGAGAATGATCATGAATGGGAGGTAAATCAGTTGTTGTTTGCGGATGATACTGTACTGGTAGCAGACACAGAAGAGAAGCTTGACCGACTAGTGACAGAATTTGGAAGGGTGTGTGAGAGAAGGAAGTTGAGAGTTAATGTGGGTAAGAGTAAGGTTATGAGATGTACGAGAAGGGAAGGTGGTGCAAGGTTGAATGTCATGTTGAATGGAGAGTTACTTGAGGAAGTGGATCAGTTTAAGTACTTGGGGTCTGTTGTTGCAGCAAATGGTGGAGTGGAAGCAGATGTACGTCAGAGAGTGAATGAAGGTTGCAAAGTGTTGGGGGCAGTTAAGGGAGTAATAAAAAATAGAGGGTTGGGCATGAATGTAAAGAGAGTTCTATATGAGAAAGTGATTGTACCAACTGTGATGTATGGATCGGAGTTGTGGGGAATGAAAGTGATGGAGAGACAGAAATTGAATGTGTTTGAGATGAAGTGTCTGAGGAGTATGACTGGTGTATCTCGAGTAGATAGGGTCAGGAACGAGGTGGTGAGGGTGAGAACGGGTGTGAGAAATGAGTTAGCGGCTAGAGTGGATATGAATGTGTTGAGGTGGTTTGGCCATGTTGAGAGAATGGAGAATGGCTGTCTGCTAAAGAAGGTGATGAATGCAAGAGTTGATGGGAGAAGTACAAGAGGAAGGCCAAGGTTTGGGTGGATGGATGGTGTGAAGAAAGCTCTGGGTGATAGGAGGATAGATGTAAGAGAGGCAAGAGAGCGTGCTAGAAATAGGAATGAATGGCGAGCGATTGTGACGCAGTTCCGGTAGGCCCTGCTGCTTCCTCCGGTGCCTTAGATGACCGCGGAGGTAGCAGCAGTAGGGGACTCAGCAGTATGAAGCTTCATCTGTGGTGGAAATGTGGGAGGTTGGGCTGTGGCACCCTAGCAGTACCAGCTGAACTCGGCTGAGTCCCTGGTTAGGCTGGAGGAACATAGAGAGTAGAGGTCCCCTTTTTTGTTTTGTTCTTGTTGATGTCGGCTACCCCCCAAAATTGGGGGAAGTGCCTTTGGTATATGGATGGATGGATTAAAATTTATAATCACTATGGGAATTTTGGTATGCTATCTCACAGTTTAATTTGTTTAAATATCAAACATCCCTACATGGGTTAGAACCCGACACATTCAATTGCTACCATTATTTAAACAAATTTTTGTACTTTTAATATTAATGTTTCTGGGTGGTATATTCCTCAAATGCCCATAAAGAAGTGGATTAATTGTAGAAAATTACTGATAAGGCTGAATGTTTCTTAGAAATTATATCAATAGCAACATATGTGGCTGTAACTTTATGCTTTGAATGCTGAAGCTGTTAATGCGGGACATACTGTACTCAGATATATTTTATCCCCTAATAAATTGTGGTTCTCACTCTTGATTCAGTTTTTGAACCATGTGTATAATACAGATGTCCTTTACTTCAATGTGTTCCAGAGCATGTTAACAAACCCTTACCATCAGTTTTAGCTAGTTTCAAACTTTCTTCCAGAAATTAAGCATATTCAAAAAGGAAGTTTGCAACAAAGTGATTCAAGTTGCCCTGCCACCTTCAGTGTATTCAATTATATTCTATACTTGTTGGAGAAGTTGTTAATGTACGGTCCAGAGGTTAAATTCTAATTGAAAATTAATTCCAAAAGTAATATGTATTTTTCCTAGCTATAAAAACCTGAGCACTTTAAAATAGGGGTATGTTTTAGGCAGTGTGAAAGGGCCATGAAAATAGGAGCAAGGCAGTTTTGGTCATGACAGGTGGTGCAAGGGGGTAGCCCCACACACATGCCTGTCAGAGAATAGCCAATTTTGTCTTAGGTCTGGGACTGAGTGAGGTGCTGAGGTGAGAGATTTAATTTAAAGGACTTTGAAGGACTCAAATTGGTACAGCTACGAAAAATAAAAAATAACTTTCAAAGTACAGTACATTTATTCCTAACAGTATACACTCTTATACCTTAAAATAGATTAGACACTTATTGGTGGGAGGAAGTACAGTACCCTAGAACCAAATTGGAAGGTCCTTTCTTTCCTGGTCTCATCTGGGAGCGTAGAAGGAGACTTCGACAACCTCCTAACAGCTAATCACAAGGCATCGGTCAGCACTGGCATAAAAAGGAAGCCAGTACTAAGGCACAGAAAACATATCTCCCTAACAGAGAGAAGATATCGGGCAGTGTCAAACCAAGAGCATCATTGCGATCATAAACCAACCCATTCTACCTCTTTCCAGGAAGATGGAGGAGTTACTTCTTGGCAGCTGCAGTCGGCAAGAAAGGTGGTCCACAATGTAACTCGGCTGCATCAGACCTCCAACCGGCATGTTACACAAATTCTACTTCTCCATAGCTTACCTTTCAGCGCACCTCCGCTTAAAAGCAAGAGCACTATGTTCATACCGGTTGCAGTCAAAGACAAAATTGGCTATTCCGTGACAAGCAACAGGTGGGTGGGAATTTGCCCTTGCTACTTGTTAGTGCCAACTACTGTACCTTTAAGCAGTAGGTTGGTATCTCCTACTTCATTGGTTTGTGAAATTCTAAATGGTAAAGGCATTTTGAATGACCCTTTGTATCAATAACAATGGCTCCAAATTACAACCATTCTTCCTGAGAGCAAATTGCCAGTCAGATTAATGGTTTTTAGATTGAAAATACCAGACCCATCTATCATTCAATATCCTCTAAAGAAATTTTAAGAATGTAAGTTGTGAAATAGACTGCATGTTTCTATCCAACAAACTAAGCTGAAAGTCAACAGCTAAAGTTCAGACAGAAGAACAAACAAGTTAAGTTAGAATGAATCAATTAAACCATTTCCTCAGGATAGACTGATCATCAAAAATCTTGAAACTTTCATAGTAAGCTCATTTTCTGTGCAATTGAAGAAACAGACAAAATGTGCTTCGCATAAGTAAATTTGCAATTAAGAATTACACCAAGAACTTTGAATTAATTGCATGATTAAAAAGACATTGTCAAAGCAATGATTTTAATATTGAAAAGCCACTGTCTTCGACCTAATTACATTTATACGTGAGATTTGTTAGGGTTCAACTTTAAGCAATATAATTTAGACCATACACTAATTTTAGCTAGATCTCTATTAACCCTTATACCCCCAAGCTATTTGGAACTTTCCAACCCTTAACCCCAGGGGTTATTTTTTTTCAAGCACATTTTGCAGTATATATTTTTTTAAATTGCTCTAACTGCCTTAATTTTCGTCATAAAGAGGTCAGGTTGGTCTCATTCTCTTGGAAAATGCCTGAAGTTTCTCAAATAATTATCAAAAATATGCAAAAAAAAATATTTAAATAGCAGTTTCTTGCAAGGACATACCGGTACGTCCATGGGGGTAAAGGGGTGAGATTTGTGAAACGTACCAGTACGTCCTTTGGGGGTGCAAGGGTTAAGGGATTCAGCAACCATAGGTCTACATCCAGGAGATGGAATTAATATGCAAAGAGAGTAGCATCATCTGCATCGAGCATGTTTTCCAAGTTAAACCACATATCATGCATATATACTGTACAAGGATACATCCTGCTGTCACCCAGTAAAACTTCTGGAATTACAGGAGCAATCACTGGGAGGTGGCTGTATCGAATTAACCTTCTCATTGACGGAAAAAGTCTTGGAAGGCGTCTTTGTAAATTCAGAGGGCAGTATTGCTATAGTAGCTTCCATGGCAGCAGACTCGGGTGTCGAGTCATCGTATCCTCGTGCTAGTGTCTCACACCGTGAGCATGGACTCTTTCTGGTTCAATTATCTGGGGGGAGAATGTCTACGAAAAGCCAAGGAACTAAGATCGTATTGATCACAGTACAAGGAATTCCATTACTCAAAGAGACAGTCAGAACTGCTATACTGAAGAGCCCTAAAGGTAATAGTCTCAGGTGCCTTCTCCCCAAAGAAAATACACAAGAGAACTTGTTTACAGAGGATCCTTGCTTACAATCACACATGCATGATGTGGCCTCCCAGTGCTTACATGAGTGCTGAGATCAGATTTGAGAAGTCACCTGTTCCAAAACTTCAAGCACAATTGAGATGGAAGATCTTGGCATCTGGGAAAACTCAAATCATGGATCGGGCTCTAATTTTGGAAGATCTAGATCAAGGAATAGTATTAGTAAGTCGGAAGATCTCGCATGATGGTACCACCATAGCGTCTCAGCGAGTTACTGAGGCAGGAGGGGGAAGAGAGTGGCTGGTAATGTTCCAACCAGCAGGAAGCAGCACTCTAGCAGAAAAGACTACTGGTAGCAGAATCTCCTGTACCACATATAAAAAAATCCTTCCTAAGAGTTGGGTTTTGGTACAGCACTGCTCCTCCCATCAAACCATGCAGAGGGATTGGTCCCAGTCCCTAGAGACTACGGCAGATCAGTCATCCTGTGCTTTAGTGATTCCTTCCTCCTCCTCTTCAGAAGTAGGAGCACTGTGAAGGAACAAGTAATGCAAACAGGTGAACTAGTTCCATGGTGACAAAGGTTATGAACCCTGAGAAGCTATGTAAATTCCAACCATTGCTGCAGAGCATGCAATTCCAAATCGTATAACTCCTGATCTCAGTAACCAATTGTATGGTTCCCAATTGCTGTACGCAATTGTAAGGTCCTGGATCATGGTAACTGGTCAGAGTAAAACCTGTGCAACTCTTCTTTCTGCTGGCTGTAATGGCAATAATTCAGATCATAATTGTTGATTTGTCTCCAACTTATGCTTCTTGGAGACAAATTTTCTAAGCATCTGAATCCTTGAATAATTTCTAAGACTGTTCAGCACTTGAGGCAATACCAAGAAAGCTCCACTATATAATTGACATTCTTTTTTATCTAATATTTATGCATAATTCCCTTGGATTCAACTAGTAAGTGCAAATGCATATTCAATTGAAGTATAAAGTTTGGCTGATGGAAGTACAAATATTTGTAGAATGTTTTGAATGTAAAAAGAAACCGTCTTGTTAATTACACTACAGTACTTCCAAACTTGTCTCACAAAAAAAAGGAAGGTATATTCTTTTCAATGTTTAAAAACCTAAAGAGATAGAAAATGTGTTCATTAAGTTATTCATTATACATACATACATATACCAAAGGCACCTCCCCCAATTCTGGGGGGTAGCCGACAACAACAAGAAACAAAACAAAAAGGGGACCTCTACTCTCTACGTTCCTCCAGCCTAACCAGGGACTCAGCCGAGTTCAGCTGGTACTGCTAGGGTGCCACAGCCCAACCTCCCACATTTCCACCACAGATGAAGCTTCATACTGCTGAGTCCCCTACTGCTGCTACCTCCGCGGTCATCTAAGGCACCGGAGGAAGCAGCAGGGCCTACCGGAACTGCGTCACAATCGCTCGCCATTCATTCCTATTTCTAGCACGCTCTCTTGCCTCTCTCACATCTATCCTCCTATCACCCAGAGCTTTCTTCACACCATCCATCCACCCAAACCTTGGCCTTCCTCTTGTACTTCTCCCATCAACTCTTGCATTCATCACCTTCTTTAGCAGACAGCCATTTTCCATTCTCTCAACATGGCCAAACCACCTCAACACATTCATATCCACTCTAGCCGCTAACTCATTTCTTACACCCGTTCTCACCCTCACCACTTCGTTCCTAACCCTATCTACTCGAGATACACCAGCCATACTCCTCAGACACTTCATCTCAAACACATTCAATTTCTGTCTCTCCATCACTTTCATTCCCCACAACTCCGATCCATACATCACAGTTGGTACAATCACTTTCTCATATAGAACTCTCTTTACATTCATGCCCAATCCTCTATTTTTTACTACTCCCTTAACTGCCCCCAACACTTTGCAACCTTCATTCACTCTCTGACGTACATCTGCTTCCACTCCACCATTTGCTGCAACAACAGACCCCAAGTACTTAAACTGATCCACCTCCTCAAGTAACTCTCCATTCAACATGACATTCAACCTTGCACCACCTTCCCTTCTCGTACATCTCATAACCTTACTCTTACCCACATTAACTCTCAACTTCCTTCTCTCACACACCCTTCCAAATTCTGTCACTAGTCGGTCAAGCTTCTCTTCTGTGTCTGCTACCAGTACAGTATCATCCGCAAACAACAACTGATTTACCTCCCATTCATGATCATTCTCGCCTACCAGTTTTAATCCTCGTCCAAGCACTCTAGCATTCACCTCTCTCACCACTCCATCAACATACAAGTTAAACAACCACGGCGACATCACACATCCCTGTCTCAGCCCCACTCTCACCGGAAACCAATCGCTCACCTCATTTCCTATTCTAACACATGCTTTACTACCTGTGTAGAAACTTTTCACTGCTTGCAACAACCTTCCACCAACTCCATATAACCTCATCACATTCCACATTGCTTCCCTATCAACTCTATCATATGCTTTCTCCAGATCCATAAACGCAACATACACCTCCTTACCTTTTGCTAAATATTTCTCGCATATCTGCCTAACTGTAAAAATCTGATTCATACAACCCCTACCTCTTCTAAAACCACCCTGTACTTCCAAGATTGCATTCTCTGTTTTATCCTTAATCCTATTAATCAGTATTCTACCATACACTTTTCCAACTACACTCAACAAACTAATACCTCTTGAATTACAACACTCATGCACATCTCCCTTACCCTTATATAGTGGTACAATACATGCACAGACCCAATCTACTGGTACCATTGACAACACAAAACACACATTAAACAATCTCACCAACCATTCAAGTACAGTCACACCCCCTTCCTTCAACATCTCAGCTTTCACACCATCCATACCCGATGCTTTTCCTACTCTCGTTTCATCTAGTTATTCATTATTACTCGAAAAAAATTATGAAAGTAACTTCTCATTAGTAACAAATGATACTCTTTCTGAAAACTAGGAAAAAAGTACTGCTTATTAACCAAGAAGTGAAAAAGAAGATAGACGTCAATATTACATTAAAAAAAAAAAAATGTCTTTTTATGCTTGAACCACACTTACCTTTATATACATTTTCAAGCTGAGGTCCAAACATTTTTAAATTTTCACAGAGTGCAGCGATGGCTGGGTACACGCTTCGGTCATACGTGGAGGAGTTAAGATACTGCGCCACTAGGTCCATTTCCGACAGAACACTCTCCACTGAAAGAAAAACTTCAAATAAGCCAGATGATACAGCAGTGTTTCAGTAATGTAAAAATACAGTTCACATGCATTCGTGGTTCTACAGTCCATTTCTTTTAGCGATGCATATTTGCACTGACTCGCGGCGGTGCCCTTTTAGCTCGGAAAAGTTTCCTGATCGCTGATTGGTTAGAATTTTCTTGTCCAACCAATCAGCGATCCGGAAACTTTTCCGAGCTAAAAGGGCACCGCTGCGAGTCGGTGCAAATATGCATCGCTAAAAGAAATGGACTATAGTAACAAGAATCTACAGGTGTCTGAGGCAACACACTGAAAATAATCTGCAGTATGCAAGGGTGCTTGGTAATAGAACATTAAGTCAAACCCACAAACTGTTTATCATAGTTAATCAAGTACAGTACTGTACAGTACAACTGTTATAAGAGAGAAATAGAAGTACAGTACAGGACAGCAGATTATGAGAAGACTGGGAGAAATTTTTAAATTTTATTGTGTCTGAGGCAACACACTGAAGATAATCTGCGGTATGCAAGGGTGCTTGGTAATAGAACATCAAGCCAAACCCACAAATTGCTTATCATATTTGATTCTGTACAGTAAAACTATTATAAGTGCAAAATGGAAGTACAGCACAGGACAGCAGATTTTGAGAAAACTGGAAGAAACTTAATCATCTTATAATTAGTTTAAAATCAAATAATATTAGTACCTAGGTTTATGAGTTTACTTTGTTCTGGAAGCGACTTGTTACCTAAAGTGCTCAAATACTAAAACATTTTTTTCCTTAAGAAATAAAGGAAATCGCATAATGCGCTCCACAAAGTCCAATAATTTATAATGGTTTGTAATGGAATTTGGTGAAAAAAATTATAACCCCTAAAATCATTTTTAATGGTTTGTGATGGAATTTGGTGAACAAATTGTAACCCCCTAATATTGAAAACAAATAAACATCAATAATTCACAATAGAAATAAAAATATTGACATCAACTTGTACTTTGCCATTGGGGAGTTGTGGCTTTCGTCAGGAGGAGGAAGTTACTACTTGGAAGGAGAATCTCCCTCCATGACCATGTCAGGTAAAAACGGATTTTGAGCGAAGCGAAAAATCTATTTTTGGGTGAGATAGCCATGGCGTCCTGATGGAAGGTTCCTGTTTGGTAGCTTCCTTGGGTATAAGACTACTAAGATATTCCCAGAGAATTTAACCACAGGTTATCACAGAATTCTAACTTCTGGAGCGAGTATCTCAAAGGTTTCCCTTTAAGACATCGTAATACAACAGGGGACACGCATGTCTGAACGTGCCACATAGCTATCTCCACCCCGAACAGAGTTAATGCTTCGGTGTGTAAGGGCTGAGAATAGCTGGGAGCCGTTCCACAGCTAATCTCACTCGTGGCTACTACTGATACTCGAGACGTAAACAAACGGACGCCATTGCTCTAATGACGTCACGCCCGTCTTTATCCTGACGCCAGTTGCTGCCCATCACCATGATACAATTGTGTAGGGTGGGAACAAAACTGGACGAAGTAGTAGGGAGGGTCCATCAGGACGCCATGGCTATCTCACCCAAAAATAGATTTTTCGCTTCGCTCAAAATCCGTTTTTTGGGCTCAAGCCATGGCGTCCTGATGGAAGAGTACCAGAGAATCAATGTATCGTGGTAGATTTTCCCCCAGTGTTAAGTGCCTAGGCATTGACAAAACAGCAAAGTAATCTTAGGTAAAGAACCATAGGAACGAAGTATCCTGCCCCCCATTGGTAGGAAGTTCCCATGGGCTATGCCGACGTCAAAGTGGTATTGAAGGGCTATTCATCCTGACAGAAGAACTTTTAAGAACTTAGAGATGAAGCAGAATGTTTGATATTTGTATAGGAACATTCTGAATTAGGCCAGTGGTGGTTGGGCACTGTGTATAGAGTTCATCTCTTGGTTATCAGAAGTAAGTATTCGAGTAGGAACCTTACTGAGACAGGGTGAATATAATTTAGGATTAGACATCTTAAATTCTTCATGACCATAAGAGAGGAGGAATAAATAAAACTATGACAGTATGTATTTCATAGTAGGTAGGAGCTGAAAGAGACGCATAAGTAATAAAATAGAAATTTTATTTCACAATGCAGAAATTAAATAATTTACAGCAAAAGTAAAGTTCATTTACAGTAATAATAATGTACATAGAAATAAAGGCTTGCTCTTGAATCTGAAAAGGAATTTCAGGATTAGTAGGTACTCGTTCTCGAGGAACGCAAGTCTTTAAACAACACGTCATGCTCAAGGCATGCGGCACTTGTGTGACACTATGACATTTCACCTGGGATAAGAACAGTTATAAAAGCACTAAGTGTTTTTAGACATCACTATGAATCGCTCAAGGGTCAACATAGGCACCCGAAGAGTTAGAGTCCCAAGTAACTCACTGTTCTACGCAGAGTTAGGTGCAGGTTTCATAACACTACCTGCGGCTACCACAAAATGTTTGACTTCGTGCACTTGTTTCGCATAATGTTTAAAGAAAACACGCGAGGACTTCCAGCCCGTAAAGTTTTTAAGGCTTTCAAAGTCCATGCTCTGAAAGAAGTTCAGAGAAGATGCCACTTTTCTAGGATCATGACCAGCGGGTGTACTGTTCGGATCCGCTCTGCGAATGAAGTAGGTGATTTTCGCTCTTAATTGTTTCAGTGACAGGTCGCTGCCCGATGTTTCTCCTTTGAAGAGTTGGCCTCCACCAAAGTTCGAAGTTCTGCGAAGATAGACCTTGAGACTCTCTACTGGACATAGAGAGACATCCTCCTTCAGGGGGCATATTCTCCAAGGGCCCCATCTTTTGGTGGGTAATTCGTTTTTAGCGAGAAACGTCGGATCAGGGGAGAGGGTCACTTCTCCTGAATCGGCAAACAGGATGTGTCCCTCTTCTCTCGATAATGCCACTATTTCGCTGACTCGAGCTCCCGAAGCGAGAGCAAATAAAAATATAACTTTCTGAGTCAGATCCTTGAGGGGGCATGAATCGTTGTCCAAGTTGGAGGCGAAATGGAGTACCTTGTCTAGTGACCAGGAGATCGGTTTCGGAGGGGGTGCTGGGCGTAGGCGAGCACATGCTTTTGGTAATTTGTTAAAGATGTCGTTGGACAGATCAATTTGGAAAGCATATAGAATTGGTCTAGTCAAGGCCGATTTGCAGGTTGAAATCGTATTGGCTGCTAATCCTTGTCCATGAAGGTGAATGAAGAAGGACATACAGAAATCAATGGTGATTTCTTTAGGATTTTTTGCTTTGACAAAGGAGACCCATTTCCTCCAGGATGATTCATATTGCCGTCTCGTGGATTCGGTCTTGTATTCCTCTAGGAAGTCTAGACTTTTCTTCGAGATCCCAAACCTCTTCTTTGCGGCAAGGGAGAGAAAATCATGAGATGAAGGTCCTTGATTTTCGATGATGAAGCGAAGACAGTCGACTTCTGTACTTGTTGAGAGAGAACTGGGCCCGGGAGAGGGATCAGCTTGGGCTGCAGCTCCAGGACCAGGGGGTACCAGTTGCTCCGGGGCCACTTGGGAGCCACTAGGGCCGCTGTCCCTTTGAAGGTTCTCAGTTTGGAGAGGACTTTCAACAGAAGGTTGGTGGGAGGGAACAGGTATATCTTGGACCATCTGTTCCAGTCCAGTGACATGGCGTCCACCGCTTCTGCTTTGGGGTCCTCGTACGGGGCTACGTACAGAGGAAGTTGATTGTTGTCGCTCGTTGCAAAGAGATCTATCTGAAGTTCTGGGACTTGGTGAGAGATGAAGGAGAACGATCTTGCGTCTAGAGACCATTCCGACTCTATCGGGTTTGTCCGAGATAGAGCATCCGCTGTCACATTGCGGAATCCTTGTAGGTGAACTGCAGACAGGTGCCACTTCTTCTTCTCCGCCAGACGGAAGATTGGGAGAAGCACCTGATTTATCTGGGGCGATCTTGAGCCTTGGCGATTGAGACAACGAACTACCACCGAGTTGTCTAGGGTTAGACGGATGTGGATCGAGGGCGGCGGGGATAACTTCTTCAGAGTTAGAAGGACCGCCATGGCCTCCAAGATGTTTATGTGGAACGTCTTGAATAGTGGAGACCAGGTCCCTTGAGCCTGTTTCAGGTGGGAGTGACCTCCCCAGCCTTCCAGTGAGGCATCCGTGTGGATGTTGAGTGATGGAGGAGGGTGTTGGAGAGGAATGGACCTTTTCAGGGCCTTTGCTTCCGACCACGGCTTTAGGAGGCGTCGAAGTCTGTTTGGAAGCCGTCTCTTGAGGTCTCTTCGAGCGATGGATGCCGAGCGTCTCCAGACTCCCGCGGCATCCTTTAGCTGTGCACGAAGCACTGGGTTTGTCACTGAGGCGAATTGTAGAGAGCCTAGAACTCGTTCCTGCTGTCGTCTTGAAATGCGTTTGGATTTCAGTAGTCGCTTGACAGACCCTGCTATTTCCTTCCTTTTCTTCTGGGGGATGGAAAGGCGGTGTGACTGAAGATTCCAGTGGATTCCCAACCACTGAAACTTCTGAGCTGGAGAGAGGCGAGATTTCTTCTCGTTGATCTTGAATCCCAGGTGTTCTAGGTACTGGGTAACTTCGTTGCAAGACTTTGCACACTCTTCGGGCGATGGAGCCCATACTAGCCAGTCGTCGAGGTAGGCCATCACCTGGACGTTTCTTAGGCGGAGCTGTTGTACTATGGCATCCGCCAGTTTTGTGAAGATCCGCGGGGCCACATTGAGGCCGAATGGCATGGCCCGGAAGGCGTAGCTTTTCCTTTGGAGTCGAAATCCTAGGTAGGAGGAAGCGTGATGGTTCATTGGAATGTGCCAATAGGCATCCGCCAGGTCTATAGAGACCGTGTAGGAACCTTGAGGCAGAAGGGTCCTTATTTGTTGAAGCGTCAGCATCTTGAACTTGTTGTTCTCTATGAACTTGTTGAGGGGGGATAAGTCCAGAATGACTCTGAGTTTGTCTGAGTCCTTCTTGGGAACGCAAAACAGTCTCCCTTGGAACCTGGTGGACTTTACCTTCCTTATCACCTTCTTGTCCAAGAGGTCTAGAACATATTCTTCCAGAAGGGGGGTCGATTGCTGGAAGAACCGCTGGAAGATTGGGGGTGGTTGCGTCCAACTCCAGCCTAGACCGTTCTTGATGATGCTGTGTGCCCAGGGATCGAAGGTCCAACGATCCTGGAATTGGCGGAGTCTTCCTCCCACCGGAAGCACTTCATTGCTTCTGGTGTCCCGAGGACTTGTTGCCTCGGCCGCTAGCTCCCTTTCCTCCTCTACCTCTGGAGGGACGACGAGATGCGTCTCTGCTTGCACCCCTGAACGAGCCTCTACCTCTGGCATGAAAGGTAGTGGATGGTTGCTCAAAGGCAGGGGTGAAGACCGGTGACTGTGACAACACCGGTTGGGGGACCAATTGAAAGGTCTGTTGTGGTTGGGCAACCACTTGGGAGGTAGCGGGTCCCGGAAACTGACGTCGTTGCTGACGTTGCTGGGGTTTTGGTTTTTGAGGTTTTCTCTTAGGCTGAGGTCCTTCGTCCTGAGAGGGTTTCCTTTTTCTGGACATGCCCCACTTGTGGAGAAGGTTCCTATTCTCCGTGGCGGCTCTGTCAGTTATTTCCTTGACCAGGTCAGAAGGAAACAGGTGCTTTCCCCAGATGTTGGAGGAAATCAGCCTCCGGGGTTCGTGTTTCACGGTGGCACCGGTAAACACGAATTCACGACAGGCTCTACGAGCCTTTATGAAGTGGTACAAGTCCTTCATTACTGTCAGTAAGTGGGATTTGGCTAGTACCATGTAGTGATCTGGTACTCTTGTGTCACAGGCCATCACATCCAGTTGGACTTGATGAGAAAGAGATGCCGCAAGCCTCTCCTTCGTGTCTTGTTCCCGGCGAAGGAGATGATCGTTGAGCTTAGGGAGGTCTTCATTAAACTGACGTCCGGCGACGTCAGGATCGAGCCTTCCCACGACGAAAGTATGCTGAACATCTTTCCAGTGTCGAGTGTCAGGGGGGGTCACGATGGAGAAGGGTCTGCACTCCTCCAGTGCAGGGCAGGGTTTCCCTTCTTCCGCCGCTTTAAGGCATGCAGCTAAGGCCTTTTCCAAGAAAGGAAGAACCGCATTGTCAGGTGCAACGTACGTAGGATGCTTCTTGCTCAAAGCCGGAAGCTTAGAGCAGGTAAAGCCCCTACTCTTAAATGCGGAGGCTAGCATAGCCTGGGCCTTTGCGAGATCGAACACTATCTCTTCTTTAGGTTCGGTCTCTTCCTTCGAGGCAGGTTCGGAACGAAGCCGGACGTAACAGTCCGGGTAGGCCTCGAAGCTTGGGAAGAACTCCACATCTTCCAACGGGACCGTGCCGATCTTGTCACTAACAAAGATTCTGCCGGTCGCAATAACCATATGCTCTGCATACCTCCACGGGTTGGCATGAGAGCAAGCTGGGAGATCCTTGACCGAAATCTTCTTCGGTTCTCTGGATCCAATCATCGACCTGATGGACTCCTGGTTCTCCTTCAGCCTGTCGTCCATGACGGCTCTAATCAGCTGGATCAGTTCTTGGGTAGAAGAGGAAGGATCCGGAGTTGAGGAGGTAGACGGAACAGACATTTCCGTCGGTGTAGGAGTAGGAGGAGGGATGGACGAGGGAGCAGCTCCAAGCTCCGACTCGGTGTACTCCACCTTGTCTTCGTCCTCTTCGGCTCCTTGAGCCATAAGCGTCTTCTCCGTGTCTTCCGAGACGTCTGAGATCTGTTCATCATCCTCGGAATCTAAACGACACTCGTGCATGGACTGAGCCATGACCACATCAGGTTCCACCGTAATTTGGACAGTGGGGATTGTATCTTTTGGTACCACTGAGTCAGAGGAGGCCTTAGGGAACAACAGGGACCTCAGTTCTTCGGTGGCCAGGTACGGTCCAGTAGCATTTTTCTGAAAGCCACGCACCCACTTGCGCAGCTTTTCACGAGAAATGTCTCTAACCTCCGCTGAGGGAGGGTTATGGAAGGCCTCAACTAGGTGGGCCTGGCAGACCGTACAATCCAGTGGATTCCAAAACTTCAAGTCCCCTTTCTTGTCTGCACAAGGGGCGTGAGTCCTGCAAGCCGTATGCCCGTAAAACTGCGGGCGTTTCACAGCGCAGAAGGCGAAGTCACACTTCATCTGCTCCTCCTGTGGAAGAAAGAGAAAATGAGTATGGGGGAGTCATAAGAATGGCTCTTAAACTAAGTTAATATTAATCATTAATTTTAACTTAAAGAAGGTGTGATGCATAGAGAATGAAAACAGTAAAGGAGAACATGCTCCATGCATCCAGCCCGGCTGGTTACCACAAGCTTGGTCCCTGGATAATCCAAATGACCGAGATCATTGGATATAGTTTCCTAGAATTCCTAGTATTTTGGAATTCCATGGAAAACCAAGGACAAGATTGGGATCGAATTCATTCGGTTCCCAGTTAAGAGCCAGAAGGCCTCATTAAAGGGTAACTGCTTCTGGCAACCAGCCGCGCTAAGATGCACATAGCCTGCTGGAAATAGAAGAATGCAAAGAGACAGCATGATCACTAATAGAGCAGTACTAGGTACTGATCTTAATAGCGGAAGCAGCTTATCTGTTTGCGATATAGGGCTATCCTAGTCTTATGATAGCTACAGTAAGGGGGTGCAAGTATTCTTGACGCCTCCGGGGCATCCGGCAAGCCGCCGGCATGCCGGAGCTCGCTCCAGCATAGATTCTGGCATTAGAACAGACGATTTTCAAAAGTCAGTTAAATACCAGGATGGCGGCCGCCGGCACAACGGCGGCACGCCGGCAGGAAGCGGCGGCTCCGGCAGTCGGAGGATGCCAGGTTGGTGACTGGGATAAGGATGGTAAAGGCAGTATCGGGTTGCCGGCAGTATATGCCGGCACTCCGGTGATCGACCGGCAAGCGGACGATTAGATAGGAGTAGGAGAGCCGCCGGTGGTAGCCGGCGGCAGCCGGCAGTCCCTCGGTACACGGGGGGCTGGCGGCAAGGGTAGGGAAGTCACCAAATAGGAGGCAGGTATTGCCGACAATAGAGGCGGCAAGAGACCGGCACCCAGATAGAAAGAGAGACAGGGGGAGGGGGGAAGGGATGCAGGAAGTACCGTCAGGGTTCCAGACATCCCTCCCCCTCCCTGAGGGGGTGTACCCATGATAGAGGCAGGCTCTAACATCCATGAGCAGGGGTCACTAGGGACCGGGAGCTAGGTAGCCCAAGGGAGGGCTAGGGAACACCCAAGAGGGGGGGGGGAGACTCCCATATGCAGAACTATACTAGTAACTAACCTTATAGGACACTATGAGGGTATATGTACCAGAGTGGACTGCACAAGGAAGCTCGGGTAGCCCTACTCTTCCACCCTAAGGAGGAGTTGTAGGACAGGGGACAGATGAGTATAAACTAACCTAAGCATAGGCTAGGCTATACAAGAGATAGGTGGGGAGGGAGAAGAGAGAAGTCTTCCCAGGAAGGGTTTCTGTACCAGAGCGGCCACTAAGGGAAGGGAGGACACTCCCTAACCTAAGATCAGGCTGATCGGCTAAAACGGTGCAAGAGTACCGTTTCAGCATGGAACAGAGAAACCTTCCTAACCCGACCTAGAACAGGGCTAAAAGTCCTGAACTAGGCAAGGAAGAAGACATATCGCTATCGCAGGAAAGTCATAGACTATCCTAGCCATAGAGGTAGGCTAGCCTAACCTCACTCTCAGACGCAGCCCTAAAGGGGGTTCATTCCTTTAGGGAGGACAGAGAGGCGATATATACTCTATTAGACAATTAATCCCTTAACTCAGAAAAGGGATCAAGGCTAAATAGAGGGAATGCCAAGGCAGGGGATGAAGGAAGCATATAGGGGTCCTAATATTAGGTTAGGCTAGAAAGAATCACTGACTAGCCTATCCCCTATATGGTCCCTGAAGGCGAAAACATTTGCATCACTGTCAAAAGTATTGTAAAATAATAATGCCACTATCTTCATAACTTAGTCTAGGATCACTAATAAAT
The DNA here is from genome assembly GCF_036898095.1 of Palaemon carinicauda. Lineage (NCBI taxonomy): Eukaryota > Metazoa > Arthropoda > Malacostraca > Decapoda > Palaemonidae > Palaemon > Palaemon carinicauda. The sequence goes on along the minus strand of NC_090725.1, from coordinate 3,979,101 downwards.
CATGCATGAACACTTGTATGTAGGCTCCTGGCCTGGGGGCTATAGTAGCCGACTGGTATGAGGTCAATCGATGACCGATAAAAAGCGTCTAAACACGATATAAAAGTTCCTAGCTATGAAGACTAAATAAACTAATGTATTCGATTAGTATATAATGCCGGAAGCGTTGTTGTGGCTAACTAAATATGACATGCAAAACAACAACGACGCCATAAAATGGCGGGTCCGGTAGAGGCACAGCTCTGCCACAAAACATCAATTATTTCGCAAAATAATATTTACTTTACGGCCAGAGCTTAATTAAACAATACTGGAACCTTGTACTCAACTTTCCAGAAGAAGGCGAGGCTGAAGGTAACGACATAGCGAAGATGCAAAGCGATAAAGATAACACAAGGGAAAATCCGTCTAAGTAGGGCAGCTACTAAACAAAGGATAAAGACGGGCGTGACGTCATTAGAGCAATGGCGTCCGTTTGTTTACGTCTCGAGTATCAGTAGTAGCCACGAGTGAGATTAGCTGTGGAACGGCTCCCAGCTATTCTCAGCCCTTACACACCGAAGCATTAACTCTGTTCGGGGTGGAGATAGCTATGTGGCACGTTCAGACATGCGTGTCCCCTGTTGTATTACGATGTCTTAAAGGGAAACCTTTGAGATACTCGCTCCAGAAGTTAGAATTCTGTGATAACCTGTGGTTAAATTCTCTGGGAATATCTTAGTAGTCTTATACCCAAGGAAGCTACCAAACAGGAACCTTCCATCAGGACGCCATGGCTTGAGCCCAAAAATATCAGTCTCTCTATTGAATGATGTGCACTATCACTGAATCACTCAATTTACACTTTATGGACACTCAATCATTTTTCTTTACACTTTTACATTCAATTTTGACAAGGATCTTTTGCACATCAAAACAATGCACGTAAACCAATTTGAATATCTTCTATACTCGTACACTGATTTGGTTGTATTGATACTCATAAACCAAGATAATAATGTACCTGTCTTGGATAAAACAAACCACTGTAAACTGTGTATAGAATATATACACATGAAACAATGAAGACGAATGCCAAGCCAAAAATCAGAAATAACTTATTTTTTGGTAAATATAAGTATACACTTTTACATGTTTACTGTACATGAATTCTCTAGGTATTTTTAAATACGGCACAATGTTATCTTTATTCTATTGACTTTCTTCCAAGGATTTTTCCTGGAAATACTTAATATAAAAAAATGCATAGTTGATTCTCAATATGTTATCCAACTTTCTATGATGACTGATACCGATTTATTAGATTTGTAAGGAAATGGGGACATACGTGATAACCACACCTAACCTGACATAGATTGCGATGCCCTTACCAGGTGGGAGGTCTTTCAACCTTCCCCTTACCCTTGCACATTGATATTGGGATCTATAAATACGAGAAGCAGTGGTAGGTAAATTATCTTTTTACGCGACAATTAACCATTTCCAGAAATTGCAAGAAAGTTGATTGGAAAGGAAAAAAAATAGTAAAAAAAAAAAAAATTATCTAAAGTTAAATCTAAAGTTAATATTAACGCTAGGTGAAACTGTATGCTGTACCTACAACTGTACTTATATTTCTTAACACCGAAACGACACATTTCTTTTTTATGTTTGATTGCAGTTGAAATGAAGGTCAAATTCGGTTAAATCACGTTATTTACTATAGGTAAACACATTTTTCTGTTCGAAATCACACCCTGTAATACAATACAAATTTACCCTTTTTTTCATCTTACTGTCCCTGGCTGCAATTTTCTTACTCTTTGTACATCGTCTTACCTTACACGGTTCACTTGTACCTTGGTTGGCTAGTTAGTTTTAGATTAAACTTGTAAATTACAATATGTCTAAACGAACTATAGCCAACTGTTGTCAATGTAAAGTAACCTACACAACACTTCCGTCAGCTGTCTCCGTCACAACATTATCATATCCTTGCCATGTCATACCTCAATAGATATTGTAATTTGTAAATGGTGCATACTTTACCGTTGAAAATATGCATATTGTCACTAAAGATCCATACCTTAATTGTCATCGTAATTTGTATTTTTTTTTTTTTGTAACTTTTCAACACATCCTCAAATGCATAATACACAATTAACTCGAACACAACCATCGTTATGAATAAACATTTCAAGGAGTCGTAAAGAACGTTCGCAGTCTCATCTAGTCGAGTTACGTATTTGCTTTTTATTTAAAACAATCAGGTCTCTCGAGAACAATTGATTAATTGACACAAAAGTTCTCTCTTTGATAGCAATACATCATAAGTGGATTAAGTGTCAGCACTGCGTTAATTTACTTGATAAGAGATATGCAAGTGAAAATAGGACAGTATTATCGCTACCCCAATGTAACCTAGGAAAAAAACTACTTTTTCTTGCAGAAAAAATTACGCTCTCTTCGAAAATGACACTCGTTCCCGTCGCAAATTAATAGTTTCAGAAATATATATACATCTAGATCCTCCAATAATGGGGGACCCCCAGTGGGAACTCGGGGTTTTGGGTGGGGAAAACATACTGGGGAATCGATATACCTAGCGATATACCCATACCAATAATGCATGCATGGTAGCCAGGTGTAATAAATGCATTAACCTCCCTTTAATTTCGTTTTGTTCATGAATACACATCATATTTTGCAATGCCATAAATAATACAGTACGGAAAGGAGTAATGAGTTCAATAAATACAGACTGAACTTTATACCGTCATTGGTCATCCATAATCGAAGTGACAAAATGTAGTTTTAATTAAGGCTCGCTACATCAATGTACTTTTCAACTAAGTAATTTACGGGGTACATAGTTGCAAGATCCTGTGCATGACCGAAAGTCTGACCATGCAAGCTACAAGTCTTCAGTAGGTAAATTTGACGTTGTTACTTTTTTTTTTAAATGGTTTAATTGTTAATTTGTTCTCTTCATTCATTTATTTCCTTATTTCCTTTCCTCACTGGGCTATTTTTCCATGTTGGAGCCCCTGGGCTTATAGCATCTTGGTTTAATTGTTAATTTGTTCTCTTCATTCATTTATTTCCTTATTTCCTTTCCTCACTGTGCTATTTTTCCCTGTTGGAGCCCCTGGGCTTATAGCATCTTGCTTTTCCAACTGGGGTTGTAGCTTGGATAGTAATAATAACAATAATAATTGTATAGGCATTACAATTATAATCTTGAATATTAACAACAATGTTGAAATCTGCATGGCCAAGGCACGAAAGATAATATCTAGGAAGTAATAGTAATGTGTATTTACTCATTTATTTCATACAGTATAATACACTATATATAATCTTACGTGGAGTTAGTGGCAAGGTGACATATACGTTTTGGAACAAATGATTTTCGTTTGCGTTTCCAGTTTTAACATAATGGCAAGTCAACATCCATGTTGATATAGTCTATAACAAAATGGCGTTGAAAGTCAAATAAGAAAAGAATATAAGTAAGAATGCCTGAACAAACTAGAACTAGAAACAAATGTTAACACAAGACACATGAGTGACAAACATAGGCTATCTGAACCAAGAACAAATAGTAAATTTGGTGAAAGGGCTTTTAGCTACTGTGCGCCTAGACATTATAATGAACTGCCAACTGAAATGAAGGACCTAAAGGGAGCAATTGAATATAAGAAGAAACTAAAGACATTACTTTTCACAAGATCATATGATTTGGAAGATGCTACAATCAAAGAATTGTATAAGTTATAATGAAAATGTTTCGTTAGATGATTGATATGGACCCGCCCGAGAAGTAGTTCACTCGACTCCAGTGGAGGGTTGGATTTAAACCCAAAACAACCAATACTTACTGGACTGGTCTCCCAGAGTGCAGATCTTGAGAGGTCGGGGCTTTTCAATCTTGCCCTTGCTCTTCCTGTTTGGTGCCATTCCCAGCTGGAATAGAGAAAATACAGTTGATGAATTTTCCAAAAAAAGTGATAAAAGGGAAGCAATCAATACATTAAATTATCATTATGCAACATGAAAGAAAACACGGGAATTGTACAATAAGTTAGGCTTCTCTGACAAATTCCTGTTAATAACAGTGTTACATACTTAACTTGCTTTAAAATTAGAAAATTATGAACAATTCCGCTCGAAACCAGAGTGCTATAAACAAACATTATATATATATATATATATATATATATATATATATATATATATATATATATATATATATATATATTGGGTAATCACGGCAAGCTAAAGACAAACTAAAGGTGCTTATAGCCTACTTCTTGCTGAAATAACCAATAAGAAGAAATCATTCCTTATATATGAAGAAAAACCTCTGTCAAATCATTTGCTACTATCTTATTATTAGTTTCTTTGGTCGCTGTAACCTCACCATCCTTGTGAGCTAAGAATGGGGGGTTTGGGGGAGCCTATAGGTCTATCTGCTGAGTCATCAGCTGCCATTGCCTGGCCCCCCTTGGTCCAAGCTTCAGTGGAGAGGGGGTTTGGGAGCTAATCATATTTATATATGGTCGGTCTCTAGGGCACTGTCTCTTACCTCTGCCATTCGTGAGTGGCCTTTAAACCTTTAAGCCTTCGAGTGGGCTACAGACACAAGGTTTCCATTATCAGAATAAAGTAAACAGTTGAATAGAGAATAACACTGTCTTTTCAGCAATCGTTGTTATAACCAAATGAGCCTATAATGATAACCAAATAAAACCCTCTGGTGCAATGTGCAAAATACACACTTTTTGTTGTGGAGAAAGTTTCATGACAAAAGAGATAGAGAGAGAGAGAGAGAGAGAGAGAGAGAGAGAGAGAGAGAGAGAGAGAGAGAGAGAGAGAGAGAGAGAGAGATCATGGCTTCGTTATGAAAGTTTCTTTGCGCATAAAAACCCAATGGCTGTAAATCAATACGGGGAATACCACCGCTAAATAATCTCAACACCGACCGCAAGAGTTGATAAATATTTGTAAACCCATAAGGTGGATTTTCTCTGCCCCAAGTACACAGAGAGGCGCCAATGCGCCATAAACACCAGGTCCAGGTCTAAACTCCGCTCTTCACTCAAAACAAAATGTTCGCCCTGGTTTAGATATCCTACACACTACGCAACGAAGAGAGGAAATTGCTCTATAAAATCTTCCATGACTAATAATGGGGCCTATCTAAATATAATTTGTTTAGAAACAAAAGTTAAGATAGATCGTATCTCCGCTCTTCACTCAAAACAAAATGTTCGCTTCTTTTAACCCTGGTTTAGATATCCTACACGCTAAGCAACGAAGAGAGGAAATTGCTCTATAAAATCTTCCATGACTAATAATGGGGCCTATCTAAATATAATTTGTTTAGAAACAAAAGTTAAGATAGATCGTATCTCCGCTCTTCACTCAAAACAAAATGTTCGCTTCTTTTAACCCTGGTTTAGATATCCTACACGCTAAGCAACGAAGAGAGGAAATTGCTCTATAAAATCTTCCATGACTAATAATGGGGCCTATCTAAATATAATTTGTTTAGAAACAAAAGTTAAGATAGATCGTATCTCCGCTCTGCACTCAAAACAAAATGTTCGCCCTGGTTTAGATATCCTACACACTAAGCAACGAAGAGAGGAAATTGCTCTATAAAACCTTCCATGACTAATAATGAAACCTCTCTAAATATAATTCGTTTAGAAACTTGAGGTAGATCGTATCTCCGCTCTTCACTCAAAACAAAATGTTCGCCCTGGTTTAGATATCCTACACACTAAGCAACGAAGAGAGGAAATTGCTCTATAAAATCTTCCATGACTAATAATGAAACATATCTGAATATAATTCGTTTAGAAACAAAAGTTAAGGTAGATCGTATCTCCGCTCTTTACTCAAAAACAAAATGTTCGCTTCTTTTAACCCTGGTTATTATTATTATTATTATTACTATCCAAGCTACAACCCTAGTTGGAAAAGCAAGATGCTATAAGCCCAGGGGCTCCAACAGGGAAAAAATAGCCCAGTGAGGAAAGGAAATAAGGAAATAAATAAATGAAGAGAACAAATTAACAATAAATCATTCTAAAATAAGAAACAACGTCAAAACAGACATGTCATATAATAAACTATCAACAACATCAAAAACAAATATGTCATAAATAAACTATAAAAAGACTATGTCCGCCTGGTCAACAAAAAAGCATTTGCTCCAACTTTGAACTTTTGAAGTTCTACTGATTCAACCACCCGATTAGGAAGATCATTCCACAACTTGGTCACAGCTGGAATAAAACTTCTAGAGTACTGCGTAGTATTGAGCCTCGTGATGGAGAAGGCCTGGCTATTAGAATTAACTGCCTGCCTAGTATTACGAACAGGATAGAATTGTCCAGGGAGATCTGAATGTAAAGGATGGTCAGAGTTGTGAAAAATCTTATGCAACATACATAATGAACTAATTGAACGACGGTGCCAGAGATTAATATCTAGATCAGGAATAAGAAATTTAATAGACCGTAAGTTTCTGTCCAACAAATTAAGATGAGAATCAGCAGCTGAAGACCAGACAGGAGAACAATACTCAAAACAAGGTAGAATGAAAGAATTAAAACACTTCTTCAGAATAGATTGATCACCGAAAATCTTGAAAGACTTTCTCAATAAGCCTATTTTTTGTGAAATTGAAGAAGACACAGACCTTATATGTTTCTCAAAAGTAAATTTACTGTCGAGAATCACACCTAAAATTTTGAAAGAGTCATACATATTTAAAGAAACATTATCAATACTGAGATCCGGATGTTGAGGAACCACCGTCCTTGACCTACTTACAATCATACTTTGAGTTTTGTTAGGATTCAACTTCATACCCCATAATTTGCACCATGCACTAATTCTAGCTAAATCTCTATTAAGGGATTCACCAACCCTAGATCTACATTCAGGGGATGGAATTGATGCAAAGAGAGTAGCATCATCTGCATATGCAACAAGCTTGTTTTCTAGGCCAAACCACATGTCATGTGTATATAGTATGAAAAGTAATGGGCCAAGAACACTACCCTGTGGAACACCGGATATCACATTCCTATAATCACTATGGTGCCCATCAACAACAACTCTTTGAGATCTATTACTTAAAAAATCAATAATAATGCTAAGAAACGACCCACCCACTCCCAACTGTTTCAGTTTGAAAACAAGGGCCTCATGATTAACACGGTCAAAGGCAGCACTAAAATCAAGGCCAATCATACGAACTTCCCGACCACAATCAAGGGATTTCTGTACAGCATTGGAGATTGTAAGAAGGGCATCACATGCTCCAAGGCCTTTACGAAAACCAAATTGCAAACTAGGGAAGAGATGATTACCTTCAGCAAACCTATTAAGACGTTTTGCCAGAAGACGTTCAAAAACTTTAGATAATATGGGAGTTATGGAAATTGGGCGGTAATCAGTGGGACTTGAGCTACCACAAACACATTTACATATCCTACACACTAAGCAACGAAGAGAGGAAATTGCTCTATAAAACCTTCCATGACTAATCATGAAACCTCTCTAAATATAATTCGTTTAGAAACAAAAGTTAAGATAGATCGTATCTCCGCTCTTCACTCAAAACAAAATGTTCGCTCTGGTTTAGATATCCTACACACTACGCAACGAAGAGAGGAAATGGCTCTATAAAACCTTCCATGACTAATAATGAAACCTATCTAAATATAATTCGTTTAGAAACAAAAGTTAAGGTAGATCGTATCTCCGCTCTGCACTCAAAACAAAATGTTCGCTCTGGTTTAGATATCCTATACACTAAGCAACGAAGAGAGGAAATTGCTCTATAAAATCTTCCATGACTAATAATGAAACCTAGCTAAATATAATTCGTTTAGAAACAAATGTTAAGGTAGATCGTATTTGGTCTAGGTCCAGCAACAATTTCATATGCACCCACAAAAGTTATTTGAAGGATTGCATCAGTGTTGGCGAGGTTGCAATCTCTCTCTCTCTCTCTCTCTCTCTCTCTCTCTCTCTCTCTCTCTCTCTCTCTCTCTCTCTCCTCATTATATGTAGAGGACGAACATTGACATTAATATTATTTAAATTGTCGAAAAAGCCTCCCCACCCACTATAAAATAATACAAGAATTACAATTTTATTTTTTTATTTAATACACACAAATTTGACCGAATATTATCAATATTAAATATTAAAAAATATGACAATTATAGAAAATAACACTTACAAAAAATTATAAACCAAGAGAACTTGTCCATAAAAACTTTTTTATAAGTAATTAGAAGCACTTTTATTGATATGATCACAATTTTAATCGAATCTTGCCTAATGATATTCTTGCTTTCTTACATACTCCTTAAGTACAACGTACTTGAAGTTTTACCCTCCTATTCCAGAGAGAGAGAGAGAGAGAGAGAGAGAGAGAGAGAGAGAGAGAGAGATGCACTGAATCCTAAAGCTAAAACCATACTTGGATTAATAACCAGAGAAAAAGGTTACCAATAAACACCACAAGTTAAATAGACTGTAAAAAGAAATAAAAACTCAAGTCAGTGTAATCTCGTGGGCGTTTAAACCACTCGTGCCTAGAACAGAAGCCGTATGAATGATACGGACTACACACGGTCCAGATATAGACCTTGGGACTACAAAACCAGGAAACAATCCCAGTCACATGTATAACTTACCTCATAAGATATATTTTTCAAGGATAACCTTAAGTAAAATGAGCTAAAAGTACATTTTCTCTCTCTCTCTCTCTCTCTCTCTCTCTCTCTCTCTCTCTCTCTCTCTCTCACAACAATGATGCAACCTTTAATGATAGGTCTAAGAAATCCATCAAAACCAGAAGCCTTGATTACAAAGCCCGCAAAAGGCCGCGAGCCAAAGAGATCTCTAATACAACCTTCCGGTATTGTAACCCAGTTGTGTGTCCATTACTGGTTCTCTGACTGCCGCTATAAACAGTAGACAGACACAACGACATATAACTTAGACAGTTGATTATGTAAACTCGTATTCAGATACGTGAAGATAGGCGATGCCGCAGGTGGATAGAAGAAAACGAGGGAAGATAGACCTACGCGATGCTACAAGTAAATAGAAAACATTTAGCCGGACAGAAGTTGCACTAGTAAGAGATTTATCATAATAGTATGCGAGGATGAATGTATGTGACATGCTTTGATAAACTTGAGCAATGCCATCTCTCTCTCTCTCTCTCTCTCTCTCTCTCTCTCTCTCTCTCTCTCTCTCTCTCTCTCTCTCTCTCTTTGAATATTCATCAGCAGAAGCGGGTGTCTGGTAGTAACCAGACCAATACAATACTCATCCACTTTGAACAAGAACAATCAGAGATTTCTGACCTCCACCAAAGGTTAATGGACTCGTCCAATCCAAAGATCTATCTGTGGTGGAAATTTCGTCAAAATCTGTCCATTCGTTTTGAAGTTATCTTTAAAATGGCGTAAAATGGAATCCGGATCAAGAACCTGGATCCGGATCTAGAACCCGGATCCGGATCTAGAACCCGGATCCGGATCCAGATCTAGAACCCGGATCCGGATCTAGAACCCGGATCCGGATCAAGAACCCGGATCCGGATCAAGAACCCGGATCTGGATCTAGAACCCGGATCCGGATCCAGATCTAGAACCCGGATCCGGATCTAGAACCCGGATCCGGATCTAGAACCCGGATCCGGATCTAGAACTCGGATCCGGATCCGGATAATCTCCAAATTTAACGGAGTTATCCTTGACCTAAGATGTATCTGTGGTGAAAATCTCGTAAAGATCCGTTTTGAGTATTTTTGACGTAATCTTATCCACAGACGCAAACAAATAAATAAACAAAAAATGCAAATCTGGATATAGAATCTGGATCCGGTACGAGATCATCTCCAAGAGTTAATGGAGTTCAATCAGTAAACTGGGCTCGTATATGATAATGAAGAAAGCTAAACAAATAACTGTATACTAGAAATGAATGAGTCACGAGGTTTATAAGTAATCTATATACAAATGACGATGAATAATCTCCTTGACGACGATAAAAGCAAGATTAATGACAGAAGAAGTTCTAACATTCATGCACTTTTAGCAAAGCCGTGTATATTGTAGATAAATGGGAACATACTTGTGTATTCCAAGTATAAAATACAAAAATAAGCTGCCTACGTAATTGTGAAAACTAATTTCTTAGCAAGAATAGGTTTTTTTTTTTTTTCGGAGAGACGTAGGCCACTGCACAACAATAATCATATAAAAATATTCCATCACCTGCTCAACTAGTATGCTTGCATGAGAATGCTTGCATTAATCACAAGCAATGTTAACTACATAACACAGATCAACTGACCAACGATGTTTATATATATGTATATATATATATATATATATATATATATATATATATATATATATATATATATATATATAATAAATTTTTCACATTTAGACGTGTTTTTCATATTCAAATAAGCCATATAAATTTTTGATACATTAATGTCTGGATTCTCTTAGCGACCTCGGGATCAGAGCCCCAGGCGAAATCACACAAAGACAAGAGCTTGTGACCGGCCGGGAATCGAACCCTGGTCGGCAAGCTTGTATAGACAGTGACTAAACCACTTGGCCACGGAGAAAGATAAAAGTCAATGACAATTCTTCTGTACTTATACCTTATGGCTTATTTGAAAAAATATATATAGGTATATATATATATATATATATATATATATATATATATATATATATATATATATATATATATGTTAGAACTCTTTGAAGTTACTCTACAGGTAGTACAACAAGCCTAAAACTACATATGCATAGTGAGAAAATTCCAATTAAGAAAGGAATTAGACATGGAGACCCTACCTCTCCAGGGCATGAGACCGAAATTAAAAGAAGGATAAAAGCATGGGATGAAGAGGTTTTGGTAAACAAAATGTGATTATGAAAATTAAAATGCCACTTTCTCTAAAAAAAAATTTAATCAGATAGTCCTATCAGTATTAACTTATGCATCAGAAACTTGGAGCCTTACTAATGCCTTACATCATAAGCTAGTTACAACCAATAAAACTCTGGAAAGAATAAATGAGAATACTAAAAGACAGCACGTACGAAAAGGAAATAGATATGGGCAGGACATATAATGAGAATGACAGATAATAGATGGGCAAGCAGGATAACACAATGGGTCCCCAGAGATTGCAAAAGTAAGGGAAGGAAGAGAAGACAATGGATTGACGAGCTACGAAAATTTGTGGGTATAGATTAACATCGAAAGACCATAAACAGACGAGAGTGGAAGGACATGTCTGAGGTCTTTGTCCTGTAGTGGACTAGCAACGGCTGATGAAGATGAAGATATATATATATTATATATATATATATATATATATATATATATATATATATATATTAGAGAGAGAGAGAGAGAGAGAGAGAGAGAGAAAGAGAGAGAGAGAGAGAGAGAGAGAGAGAGAACCATAAAAACCCATATTATAACTTTTTTTTTTAAATGTGCTGATAAAGTGGTAACAATGCATCATCTTGACCATATAACTAACGTTATTGCAGGAAGCCTCACAAAGCCACACTTCCACCATCATCATAATGCTTTTAAATCCAGAGCTTAACCTCCACGTAAGCAGCAACATCCTCGTCTTATTACTCCGGAACCTCAACCGGCCCCCAACCCCTACAACTACCCATTTTCATCAATATTTCGAACACCCACCACATGACTGGCCCACCCCTCCTGCTTAGAACCCAACTCTTTGAAGGCTTCATTAACGAGTTTCATTCTCTCGAATAATTTTAGAAAGAAATATGGTTATTTGACCTCTTGCCGACTAATGGACAGTTTTGCAGTACTTTTAATTGTATCAACCGTGTGTCACACGATCGTACATAAATTATTTTGTATATATTATGCTTGTATCTGCGCTCTTCCCTCGCACTAAAAAGAACCACAATAAACATGTCTGCGTTTTTCCTCTGTAACATTGTCTGTTTCTCGAACATGAACATTCCTGTTGCCTTGAGGTTTTGTATATAAAGGAGAGTGTTCTTTAATAAAGTTACTCAGTTGATTGCTTCCTGCCTTGAGTCACAACCTTCTCTCGGCCCGTCACATAATCATGTTATGTTAGGGGGTAAAATAGCCTGATCGAACGAACACGAAAAAGATAGCGACTCATTCA
>NC_090725.1:3954369-3956869 GCF_036898095.1 Palaemon carinicauda | reverse complement strand
TAGTCTTGTCGTGGCGGCACGCGTTGCCTGTCAACTGTGGTACGACCTGGACAGGATACACAGGATACAAATGATTGGTGCTCCCCTTGTGGGGGGAAGGGAGGGGGGGGGGGAGCTACAGGGTCCCCAGGGGCCCTTTCAGTGAGTCTTTCCTTCCGGTGTACGAAAGTCCATGAAGTGGGTCGGAACTCGGGAGGAGAAACATCGGGAGAAATCGAACTGCCTCAAGTTGGGGGGCGCACCAGCTTGCTGAACGAATCAAGAGATCTTTTCATGAGAAATGTCTTCTGAATGGCCTACTGTGTGTGTGCATGAAGACACGAGGCCATGTCTGTGTTGATATTCGCCAGTCTTTCAAATGAGAGAGAGAGAGAGAGAGAGAGAGGATTTATTTTTATGCCCAAAGTGTAGAACAGCTAAAGAATGTAGAAATAAGTTTAGGTATGCTAAAAAATCCTAGCAGGGATCTGGCTGAATTTATAGATAGGGCAATGAATATAAAAAGAAGAGTTTAGGAAGCCCAAACTGATTACCACAACAGGTTGCCAAAACTGATGATAGCAAGGTGTTTATCATATCCAATTTCAAAGTATAAGGGAATAAAAGTAAAGATTGTGAACCTCATTATGATATTAATTTTATTTAAAGGCACAGATGATATAAACTTAATAATAAGAATAAGCTTAGAAGCTTTGCACCTATCTATAAAGAGGATAGAGTGCCCGCAAACTTATTTTGCGGAAGTGAGCAATAAGGAACCAGGAACCAGGAACCAGGAGAGAGAGAGAGAGAGAGAGAGAGAGAGAGAGAGAGAGAGAGAGAGAGAGAGAGAGAGAGAGATAATAATAACGGCGAGACCAAATGCGATAGACCCTGCCCTGGGAAAAATAACGAGAGAGAGAGAGAGAGAGGAGACGAGAGAGAGAGAGAGAGAGAGAGAGAGAGAGAGATAATAACGGTGAGACCAAATGCGATAGACCCTGGAAAAAATAACGAGAGAGAGAGAGAGAGAGAGCAGAGGAGACGAGAGAGCGAGAGAGAGGAGAGAGAGAGAGATAATAACGGCGAGACCAAATGCAATAGACCCTGGAAAAAATAACGAGAGAGAGAGAGAGGAGAGAGGAGAGAGAGAGAGAGAGAGAGATGAGGAGAGTGAGAGAGATGAGAGAGAGAGAGAGAGAGAAAGATAATAACGGCGGAGACCAAATTGCAATAGACCCTGAAAAAATAACGGAGAGAGAGAGAGAGAGAGAGAGAGAGAGAGAGATGAGAGAGAGAGGAGAGAGAGAGAGAGAGAGAGAGAGAGAGAGACAGAGAGAACAAATACATCGGCCTCCTGGAAAAAAATGAAGAAAAGGTGAAATTCGCATTAAAAGGAAAATAGCCCTTGAGGTTAGAAAAACGTCTTCCTCACGACATGATTCACGTCCAGTTCATGATTCATTCCTCAGAAAATGCAATCAGTCGAAAAAGAGGAAAATTATTATGATCAATATCTCCAGATTAAAATTTATTTTCACGATTGATTCTATTTTTTTTCAAAATTATAACCGCTAGTAATTCAGAAAGAAAGTTGATTATTCTAGACATTTGAATACCCAAGTCTAGCGAATAAAACCAAAAATATTTTAAGTATTGAAAAAACTATAATAATACGAATTAGTGAATGAAATTAGAAATGGCATACTTTAGATTCATAATCAAATTGATCTTTTTTTTTTTTTTTTTTTTTTTTTGCCCAAACTTTTTAGCAGCATTAAAAACAACCATGATTTATACGAAACACCGAACCAAAAAATATTGGATATAAATTTAGATAAAATATGAAATGAACTCAATAAACATGTTACTCCCTCACAAAGAACTGTGTGATAGGAAATGATGCTGCATAAAAGGATCTGAATGAAAATATAAGATTTATCATTCCATTATTAGACCGTAAAAATTTAAAAACAAAATGGTTCAGTGGTTAAGAGAAATGGAGGAAGTGCAGTATTCATTTTAAAAATGAATTAGCTTTCAAGCAATAATGAAAAAGTGTATTATTCATTTGGTTCCTGGTTCATAATTGCTCACTCCGAAAAATAAGTTTGCGGGCACTCTATGGCCTTATAGGTGCAGAGCTTCTAAGCTTATTCTTATTATTGTAATTATTATTATTATTATTACTATCCAAGCTACAACCCTAGTTGGAAAAGCAAGATGCTATAAGCCCAGGGGCTCCAACAGGGAAAAATAGCCCAGTGAGGAAAGGAAATAAGGAAATAAATAAATGAAGAGAACAAATTAACAATTAAATCATTCTAAAAAAAGTAACAACGTCAAAACAGACATGTCATATATAAACTATTAACAATATCAAAAAACACATATTTTACCTGTGCCATACATATATTAATAATGAAATTCTCAATCTTTACTCTTATCCCACTCTACCATGAAATCAAATAGGATTAACACCTTGCTATTATCAGTTTTGGCAACCTATTGTGGTCAGTTT
>NC_090725.1:3931869-3949369 GCF_036898095.1 Palaemon carinicauda | reverse complement strand
AGAATTTTAGATGTCAACCGTTTCTTGAATGATTATACACACAACACACACACACACACACACACAATATATATATATATATATATATATATATATATATATATATATATATATATATATATATATATAGCCTATAGATATAGATAGGATAGATATATAGGTGTAATACATAGATAATGTATATATATATATATATATATATAGTATATATATATATAGCCTATAGATAGATAGATAGAATTGATATATAGGTGTAATACATAGATAATGTATATATATATATATAATATATATATATATAATGTGTGTGTGTGTGTGTGTGTGTGTTGTGTGTGTGTGTGTGTGTGAGTGTGTGTATTTTATTACCCAAGTGATCTTTCACAAATATAAAAATGGGTGGTGAAATGAGCAGCAGAAGTTTTTTCCAAAAACAGCAAAGTCATGGTTTACCCATGTGAAGGTATCGAAAGAAAAGAGAGGTTAGCGACCTCGTCCACTTACGAAAATTACGAAGTTACGTCAAATTTTTTTTTTATTCATATCCGAATCTTCTTAATGTTATCGACTTCCCTCTAATTTATAAGATGCCTTTCTTAAGAGTAAATTTCAATATGATCGGTGGCTTTTGAAAAATATCTATAAAGAAAGAATGAATAAAATGTTCACCAAAAAGTATATAAATTATTGTTTTTGAGTGACTAAAAATTAAAATCAAGATGTGTGATGTAAATTGTTAAATTAGATGGATTTGTTTATAGAAAAATGCAATTAAATGTGATTATACTGTAAATATTGTGATTGTAAAGAATATGTAATTTAATTTTTTAATAAAAAGATAAAAAAAAATTTATATGATTAAATAGAAATATAGTTGGTGGGAAAACATGTCAAATACCCATTAAAGATACTGCATCACTCACTATCTTCCTGCCTTAATTAATTATGCAACGCTATTAGCATTTAGATAATGTGGTGGATGAAAATATCGCTAATACTAATGGACATTAATTCGAGAGTGAAAGTTGGAGATATCTTATAAGCACAGCACGACAGCTGCTGTGTTCGATGTTGATATGCTATAGGCTACTATGTTGAATCATTGGAAGTTCTCTCGAAGGTAGAACACAACAAACGATTTCCATGTAGTCCTAGGTTATGTGTATGTTCATCTCATAGTCAGGAACAAAAAAAAAAAAAAAATAAATAAATAAATAAAAATAAAAAAAAAATGTATTTATTGAAAATTACATAAGAAAAATATGCCCATTGGATTTGATCAATGTTCATGACAGCACGAATATTTATTGAAATTGATCCACGAAGCATAGGTAAATCTTTTTGGGAATAATTGGAAGAAATCATTTTAATTTGGTTCAAATGAAAACAAGTTTCCACTTCCAAACTTGGATGAGCTTCACACAACGCATTTAGCGGAACAGTTTTGGGTCACTGGTTCATTTTTGAGAGAACCATGAACACTCGTTTCCCTCAGCAGCATAACGTTACAAAAATCCTAAATGATTAACTTTAGGCCTAGTCCTGAGCCACACTTTGCAGCTTAGTACGAGAAAATCTTCCTGTGAATGTCTCTTCAATCAAAGGACTATTAATAAAACAAACTAATAATAAGAGAATCCTAAAACTATGGAGGTTATATGGCATAAACGGTTTCCAAAAGAAAAGGTCGCGAATAAACGCAAGGGAGGTAAATAAAACGTTAAACATTATTGGGAAGGAAAAGGTATTGCGTCCTGTAAAAGAAAAATGCCTAAAGAAATATTGAGAAAACAAAACACAGAAAAGGGTAAACGATGATACCGTGAAATTGTAGAAAAAACGAAGTCAGGGAAGATACCAGGAGAGAATGGGGACCTCGTGGGTCCTTCCTTCCCTCCACCCCCTCTCTCTCGCTGCGCCTCTGGCCCTCCTTTGAGAAACTTTCACTTCGTAGCGACACACACCCATACGTACACACACACACACACACACACACACCACACAGGCACATGACCTCTTCCACCCGAAAAAACGACCTGGTCCCCTAAATTCTAGCTCGCACCCCACCCACAAAGTTATCTCCGTTAACGGTATTCAACTTGAGATAAATTGGGCCAACGTCTTAAATAGGAATGTTTTCCTTTTTAGGCTATTGTTTTTTTCTGGTATTACCAGTCTCTCTCTCTCTCTCTCTCTCTCATCTCTTCTCTCTCTCTCTCTCTCTCCTCTCTCTCTCTCTCTCTCTCTCTCTCATAGATCAAGAGATATTGTCACGAGTGAAAATTGTAACGATAATGATCATTGAGTTACAATCATAAAAATGTTGTCATCGTCATTATCTACGTTATAATTACTATTCGTTTTACCAACGTCATAATAATAATCATTACGAAAGAATCCAATTATAACGGGGAAAAATAAATGCATTGCGCAAAGACTGACTTTCCTCCGTTGTGATGACTCCAATTTCCGCATTTTCCCATCCCGGAATTACCAGCAATCTTGAGTTCGTCAATTAGAACTTGCGTCACTGGAAAGCAGAGAAAACGATGCTTCGCATTTCGGCATTTTCTCAGTCTTTCTTTACTCAAAGCAGTTACAATCCGGAAACAGCAATTAACGTTGCCGGCTTTAGCTCAGGTTTTGTCTCCTATATTCACATCCGTAAATTATTGATCTTTTTGACATGCAAAAATACAGTGACACATATTGTAATGAGAGACTGTATATGCGTGAATATACGAGGTATTTCAGTTTAATTTCTACTCTTTTTCTTTTTTTCTCCTTATTTAGCCTTCTAGATAAAAGGAAACGTCTTAGACCTCCAATAGAGTAAATAATTGGTTTCATGATGCTATGTCTTATAATCTACTAAAAAAAGACAATTTCATTTTCAAAAAAATGTGCGAAATAATTACTCCTTTTCAGCTTTTTTTTCCATCAAGAAATTGTCATTTTCATACCAATATAAGCCTTCAATATTATTCCCTTTTGAATCATGAATAAATCAAAAGATACTTCCATCCCTCTAAGTTACTTTTACAGCATATTCATGATCAAGCTTCGTTATGAAGATGGCTGCCCTATCAGCTGTGGTCCACCAGCAGTAAGTGGGTACTTTCATCTGACGGGGTCAAGAAAAAGGGCGGGGCCCAGCAACCTCATTCGTTAAGAATTGTTGATAAACTGGAAGGTTTTACAGTTCGAGTGCAAGGGTGTGTATTCGAGTGTTTGTGTGTGTACAGATGTACACATTAACAAAGACGATAGTTTTACGTTTTTTTCTTGAAGGGCAATATTGTTCAATACTAATTCATCGAGTCACTTGCCCAGAACAGATCACATTAAGGCATAATTATCTTTCGTTCGACCCTAAAAATATTCCGTAACTTCAGAAAGTGTCTGGTTATTTCCGGGTGTTCTGGCAAAATGCTTCCGAGTGGCAAAATGCTTCCGAGCTTTGCTCCCGGCCACTTAAAAGTCAGGGGTAATTATTATATAATACCTGTAATACACACAATGAGGTTTTAAACTATTTACCCCAAGGGCCTCCCCCCTTCACCCGAACAACTTTGCCCCAATTTACATTTTTTTTCTTTACTTTTTTTTTAACGGGAGATTACCAGCAACACATTCTCAGGATCCACTTAATAGGTCAGATTTGACGTTTCCTTACTGGTTTGAGTTGTGTTGACATAGCCATTATATTAATGCCATTACTTTCATTTATGGCTGTTTGAAAGGGGCTAGACCTCGTCGACATGACGATCATGGTTATTATTAACATTATTATTATTATTTTTAATTTTATTATTATTATTATTTTTATTATTATTATTATTAACCCTTTTCACCCCCAATGGACGTACCGGTACGTTTTTGCAAAACACTGTTATTAACATGTTTTTGCATATTTTTGATAACTTTATGAGAAACTTCAGGCATTTTCCAAAAGAATGAGACCAACCTGACCTCTCTATGACAAAAAATTAAGGCTGTTAGAGCAATTTAAAATAAAGATACATACCTTAGGGGTAAAAGGGTTAATGTTGGTGATTTAATTTGTCGTTCATTATATATCCAAAGCATAAGATTTGTTTTAATTGATATGAAAAGGACCCCAGAGGAAACTCTTTTTTCCTAAATCGGAGCCCTCTGTTATCTATGAAGATTTACAGCGAAAACCAGCGAGTTCTAACCAGTGTTGCCAGATCAGTTTGTTAAGAATTCCTCGAAAATCCTGTCAAAATTTCCCAAAACCTTAAAAAATTCCCCATTTCCCATTAATTCTTATAATCAATGGGTAAGGGAAATTATATACCTTATTAAATAAAAAGAACAATTACAAATAAGTGAACCCAAATTCACCAAATATGGGGAAAATTCCCCATATCTGGCAACATTGGTTCTAACCAAAACATAGTCGGGAGAAGAAGGAAGATTAGAGAGACACTTCCTGGATGGCACGTACAGTAGTGATCCACGGAAAGAGAAAGGGACTTGATTCCATCCGCCCCCTTCCCCCCCCCCTCTCTCTCTCTCTCTCTCTCTCTCTCTCTCTCTCTCTCTCAAGGTAGCATAAAAACTAGCGCTACTCAAAGAGCTTATCTTTCATACTGCTTCCTACCACAATTCGTCTATCAACACGCAATTTAGTCGGGTGAGGTTTTAAAACCATTTCTGGTTTCCCTAAGGCCTTGCAGTTAAATACCTATGCCCCTAGGACGTTTCTCAAGATCAATATTTACAATCTTGCATAGACCTAGGGTGAAGTAAAGATCCCCTAAGACGTTTCTCAAGATCAATATTTACGATCTTGCATAGACCTAGGGTGAAGTAAAGATTCCCCACTTCAGCCCTACTGGAACACATACAGTACATACATCTCTGCAAACGTGGTATAAGTCTTCTGGACAAGGGGTGGACGATCATAATGAAATCGCGTGTCTTCCGAAAATAGACCAAGATGTCTTTCTTTGTGGAAGGACAATTCCATTCAGGACGAGATTGAAAATCAACATTTTCTCATTTTGAGTCGTTCGATTAAACGTTGAGTCTTTTAATACGTATCACAGAGTTTCACAGAAATTATAATTGTAAATATACACACAAACAAGCAGACTCGCACATAGACACACAAGTATGTATGCATGTATGTGTATCAAGACCTTATGACATCCACAAAAGAATTGAGGAAAGACAGTGGATCTAGTCACGAGATCGGGAGATTCTTCGAATAAGCAGCAGCAAGAAGAGAATCACAATCATTGGAAGTAAAGAAACAAAATTGTCAGGTATCTACTGTATGTGATTAGGGGGGAATTCCAAATGCATAATAAAGTCTTTCTTAGATCTGCCCAATTCCTATTTGAATAAGCCTATACCTTCAAAAAGAAACCGAGGAAGACAAAAAACCCGCTGGCGAGATGACTTAGACCAACATAAGCAACAGTGGCACAGAATAGCTTGCAATAGAAATCTGTGGAGGAACCTGGGGAAGGCCTACATCCAACAAAGGACTTTTGAAGGCTGAAATGATGATGATGATGATACCTTCAAAAGGCGATATTTTAAATACTGCTTTTAAAGTCACGTAGCAGCATTACCACCAGAAAACGCCATAAGGAAGCCATAGCAAACGTGACACGAAGCCATCGTCACTTCCCGAGAGCAACCGAGCATAAAGAGCGAGACGAGTCGTGAAGCTTCTTGGATCGCACGGGTGGTGATGTGTACTGCGTGGTTAACGAACCTTTCCGGTGCAGTTTCTATTGTCTGTGAGTAAATGAATCAAGACGCCAGACTTTCCATCCGAAAAAAAAAAACAAGAAAATTCACCGAACGAATCTCGAGCGTTCTGCATTACTCTCTCCCAATTGCCCATCAAATAGTGCCAAGCATGTCTCAGTCGATTGTTCTATAACTATTGTTTCAGGGAACAATGGGATGGAAGAGAAATCGACATCGAAGAATCATGATAATGGTCATATATTTAATATTATTCACTACTTTTTATATATTAAGTGGATGCTTTACCATGATACTCTCATTCAGTGGAACATGTAGCCTACTCGACATGCCATTCTCCCATATACTATTGGTTACTATTAGAACACGCAACCCGTTTAATAGGTATAAAAAACAATTTATGAGTCGTAGAAGGTGAAAGTAGTACGGATAAAAAAGGGGGACGCGAAACAACCCGTCCTCAAGATGGACAGAAAAGGCGACCGCTTTGACCGTAATCACTATTTAAAACATCACAAATGTCAGTTGCTGTGACCTGTAAAAGAGATGACTTGTGCAAAAGGCTTTAAAATAATCTACAATATCGCTTATCCAGTCTCTCTCGATTATAGGCCATCGAATGAACAAATACAGATGCCATCCATTAAAAGAGAATTTTCTTCTTGGGTGGTCAAAGATTCCCAGAAGTCAATCACATCATTTGGCTCCAGCAAAATCCACAAAAACAGTTATCTAGGCCCTACTGCCCCACCAGCCACCCCTACCTCATACCCGTCCCCTACCATCTCCCCTAAAAGTACGGCTAACTCTCACCTACTCAACCACTGCAAAAAAAATTTCTCTTTGAACAATAGATGATTGGGTCCTTAAAAGGTTCCTCTAAACGCATTCTCTTCTTGCTCTTTTTTTTATGTTGGCTATGAAAGTATTCTTTACTAGCACACTTTCATTTGTACAGTGCTAAAGAATGAATGCGAGCAACGTTATGTCCTCAATATAAGCCACTTGGATTTTTTCTCTCTCCCTCCCTCCCCTATCGTTAAAATTGAAAGCAATCACAGCTAATGAATGTGGTATTTAGTGTCATGACAAAACTGGGTTTGGCACCTACAAGCGGAACATCTGCAAGACAAAGCACAGGATAAATATGTTGACGAAGCAATTGGGGCTTCAGGCGCAGGAGGGATACCAAAACAACAAAGATATAGATTAATACTCAAGAGAATATTACCATTTCGAATATCAAAGCTGACAATTATAACATTGGATAAGTCAAAGGTTCAATGAAAGTGGGCGTTGCAATCGTCCCAACTGGAAGTCTTTTAAACAGAAACTAGTTCACCACACATAAAGCGCTACATCATTCTTAACAACAGAACTTGCAGTCACTGAGTACACGCCAGAATGAAGCTCACTTTACTATCACTTGACATTTTCCGGTGCCCAGAACTACCTTGTTTTTTTTTTTCCAAATGTTACAGGAGGTGGATGCACTTTCTGTCACAACACTGCACCTGTTGAAACTAAACAACTATTGGTTGAAACGCTTAGTAGCTTTTAGTACCCGTACACGTAAAACGCTTAGTAGCTTTTAGTTACCCATACACATAAAACGCTTGGTAGCTTTTAGTACCCATACACATAGTCTAAGTACATTTCAAGATAAAAAAAAAAAAGAAGACGAAATGGGTTCCTAAATAGACATTAAATCAAATAAAAATAAAAGGGGAAATAATATTCACAATTTATGTAAATTCAACTTTCTATAAACTTAAGTAAAAATTTCAATGTATATAATGTTTTCACGACAAATATCACTAACTTTCCACATCACATAACGAAATATTTACTTCATGTTCTACCAAATGTAGGCTACTAGCCTTCCGGAACTGATAGCATTTGTGCTTATGTTTTCGCAGCAACAAGAGAGAGAGAGAGAGAGAGAGAGAGAGAGAGAGAGAGAGAGAGAGAGAGAGAGAGAGAATATCATAACGCTGATTGTAAGGTTGAACAAATGTATATTTCTTGATAAAAGGAAGGAAAAAATAAGCTCAAAACAGTAAGGGGGAATAACACAAGAGAGAGAGAGAGAGAGAGAGAGAGAGAGAGAGAGAGAGAGAGAGAGAGAGAGAGAATATCATAACGCTGATTGTAAGGTTGAACAAATGTATATTTCTTAATAAAAGGAAGGAGAAAACAAGCTCAAAACAGTAAGGGGGAATAACACAGAGAGTGATCACAACCGCAAACTAGAGGAAATTGCTCAAGAAATTTCCAGAATTTCTGCACTATTTATAAAAACAAGATAAATAGAGCCAGTTACGTAATTTTCGAATTCACCATTTAATAAAAATACTTTCTCGTCTTTCGGCACAGGGCTCCATCCACGACCGAGTATTTGAAGTAGGAATAGAACAGTGACCAATTTGCTCTCTCTCTCTCTCTCTCTCTCTCTCTCTCTCTCTCTCTCTCTCTCTCTCTCTCTCTCTCTCTATTATTATTATTATTATTATTGAAATTATTATTATTATTATTATTATTATTATTATTATTATTAAAGTAGGGATAGAACAATGACCAATGTGCTCGCTCTCTCTCTCTCTCTCTCTCTCTCTCTCTCTCTCTCTCTCTCTCTCTCTCTCGCTCTCTCTCTCTCTCTCTCTCTCTCTCTCCAAGGAACCAGTCTATATAAAGGAAAACTTCTTAATATGAGTTACATACGTTTGTTTTCCCTTTGTTTTAGGCTAAAACAATAGTTATTAAGATGATTGTATTCAACAAATTATTTCCGGACTTTCGCTGTTTTCCAATTCTGATTGCCGTTAGGATTTCCACGTACAGAGTCAATATCATTGTGTTGTTTAATATGCTCTAAAGGCACAAAAGCCGTTTCTTCGGAGTCAACGTCCATCACACTATTTCTTCTTACTTCATGGTGGTTGTTAGGTGTGGTAAGGAAGTCAACAAACCGGAAGAATACATTTCGGTTTTGTTATTCATATCATCATTATTGGTCCAGAAATATTGCCGACGATGTCCAGCTCTTTGCTTAAGACGCAAAATTCACTGAACTTTTTTTTTTATCTTTTTATTAAAAAGTTAAATTATATCTTCTTTACAATCACAATATTTATAGTATAATCACATTTAATTGCATTTTTCTATAAACAAATCCATTTATTTTAACAATTTACATCACACATCTTGATTTTAATTCTTAGTTACTCAAAAACAATAATTTATATACTTTTTGGTGAACATTCACTGAACTTGGGATTAGTTCTGTTCATTAGTTCAACAATAAGCTTCATTGTAATGTTGTTAAGTGTAGAACTCCTGCATTGCTATATATATATATATATATATATATATATATATATATATATATATATATATACATTATATATAATATATATATAATATATATATATAGATAGATAGATAGATATATATATATATATATATATATATATATATATATATATATATATATATTACCACTATTATTATCTGTAACAATGTTGCTATCATTATTACTCAAGGTACATACATTAACTATCAAAGTTATTTGAAAGACCAGAGCTAACAAGCCAAGAAACAAAAGCTCTAAAGGCGACCTATTTTACGCATATGGTATCCTGTTCTGGACACCTGTCTTACCACTGATCCGCCACAAAAAGAGTTGTTAAAAGCCAACCCCCCCCCCCCCCCCCAACTCATGCATCTTCTACCTGAAGATGGTACGAAAATTAAACGAATTTCGCGGCTATATTTTACGATTTTATTGCACTCGGTTATAAAAGAAATATATTTCTTATTACATCCATCTGACAGTTTTTCAGATAAGAAACTCCGGTATCATTCTAAAAGGGAAGAAGACACAGGCCTTTTTGAAAAATTTTCCCTTGTAAAGAGAAAATAACAATAAGGAAAATTTCAAGAATTTTCCTTACCCATAAAAAGTCTGCTGTTAATTTTTTTTTTTTTTTTTTTTTTTTTTTTTTTTTTTTTTTTTTTTTTTTTTTTTTTTTTTTTTATAAAAGTTTCTTTCATTAAAAAAATGTAACAACTGTGGATGCAGCTCATGGAGCTACTACCAGCAAGAACAATGTGGACACGAACGGGCACGCATTCCTGAACTATTTTTTTTTTTTATCTTTTTATTAAAAAGTTAAATTACATATTCTTTACAATCACAATATTTACAGTATAATCACATTTAATTGCATTTTTCTATAAACAAATCCATCTAATTTAACAATTTACATCACACATCTTGATTTTAATTTTTAGTCACTCAAACACAATAATTCATATACTTTCTGCTGTTAAATTGGTAAAATGAATGATCTTAATTGATGAAAAATGGTCTTGGATGACTAAAATTCCCACGGATCTTCATATACATCTTACACATTAAAAAAAAAAAATCAGCTTTACAAAAAGCTTTTATACGTAACTAAAGTATATCAATTCTCTTTTAAGATTCTTAAGCTAATGCGAAAACCCTATATAAAGATGCATCGGTTACTTGAAGTTACCAAAAAATTTAAATCAAGATGTGTGATGTTGTAAATTGTTAAATTAGATGGATTTGTTTATAGAAAAATGCAATTTAATGTGATTATACTGTAAATATTGTGATTGTAAAGAATATGTAATTTAACTTTTTAATAAAAAGACAAAAAAAGCTTCCCAAATGAGGTTTGGTCCAGATAATTATTTTCAAACATTATTCCTCCTTTGAAGATCACAAAATCTAATCACACAAAGGGTCGACAAATCATTCACCCTTACAGACAACATATTTGTTGTTAATAGTTTATATGTGACATGTCTGTTTTGATGTTGTTACTTATTTTAGAATGATCTATTGTTCATTTGTTCTCTTCATTTATTTATTTCCTTATTTCCTTTCCTCATTGGGCTATTTTTCCCTGTTGGAGCCCCCGGGCTTATAGTATCTTGCTTTTCCAACTAGGGTTGTAGCTTGGATAGTAATAATAATAATAATAAAAGGCCGATGTTTCATGCCTCTTTGATCATTATTATTATTATTATTATTATTATTATTATTATTATTATTATTATTATTATTATCCAAGATACAACCCTAGTTGGAAAAGCAAGATGCTATAAGCCCAGGGGCCCCAATAGGGAAAAATGTTTATTATTATTATTATTATTATTGTTGTTATTATTACTATCCAAGCTACAACCCTAGTTGGAAAAGCAAGATGCTATAAGCCCAGGGGCCCCAACAGGGAAAAATAGCCCAGTGAGGAAAGGATATAAGGAAATAAATAAATGAAGACAACAAATTAACATAAATCATTCTAAATATGGAAGGTGAAGGGTTCGAGGTCTAAAGTAATTCTATCATTCCTTGAAACTATAAATACTCTATTTATCAGGGGGGAAAATCAAATATTAATTTCCATATAAAAAACACACAGTAAAAGATAAATACAAAACCGCAAACACATAGACTTTCTGGTAATAATATTGAAAACCAGTTATAAAAACATTGAATTGTCCAAAAAAAATTATATTACCAGATCTTTCAGGAACAAAAGATACTTTCATCATATCACTTGTAATTTAAGTAACAACGTTTATATTAGTCAAACTGGTAAATCTCTTGAAGAGAGAATACAATAGCAGAAGAAAAGTGCAAACAGCACTTTTTTTTTTCTTATTAATTTTAAGATATAATAATCATACCTTGATTGATCAGGTGCTAGGAAGTTGGCTAATTCCAATAACTACTCAGAAAGAAAAACACGGTTTTTTCTTATTTATAAATATATATATATATATATACATATAAATATAATATATATATATATATATTATATATATATATATATATAATATAATATATATATATACTGTATATATATATATATATATATATATATTATATATATATATATATATATATATACAGTACATATATATATATATATATATATATATTATATATATATATACACAGTATACATATATATATATATATACTGTATATATATACAGTATATATATATATATATATATATATATATGTATATATATATATATATGTATATATATATATATATATATATATATATATATATATATATATACTGTATATATATACAGTATATATATATATATATATATATATATATATATATATACTGTATATATATACAG
The DNA here is from genome assembly GCF_036898095.1 of Palaemon carinicauda. NCBI lineage: Eukaryota > Metazoa > Arthropoda > Malacostraca > Decapoda > Palaemonidae > Palaemon > Palaemon carinicauda. Next base: position 3,937,426 of record NC_090725.1, on the reverse strand, counting down.
TATATATATATATATATATATATATATATATATATATATATATATATATATATATATATATATATGTATACTGGTATATATACATACATATATATATATATATGTACTGTATATATACATATATATACATATATATATACACACATATATATATATATATATATATATATATATATATATATATATATATATATATATAAAAGAAACTGTTACTGCCTTGAATATCAGGCAAGGTTTGAACAAGCTCGATGCATTCATCTCCCAATTTAGACCGGCAAGCCTCATAATATTTTTTTTTCTCTATCAGATCTGACCTCAGTACACCTACTATCTATTCAAGGAATAACGAACTGTCATAATAGATATGTCTATTTGATATTAGTTTTTTTTTTTACAATGTCTCTAATATATAAAGAAACTGGTCAAAAATTACTTTTCCCATTTTCTTTGTTTTTCCCTACATAACTATAGGTATAACTATACTTTCATATACAATTTATACATGTGTAAATATATAGCAGGAATCTCAGGAGGGGGAATAAAAGACGTACCAAGCGTTTTCTAGTCATTTCAAAACATTTTCTAGAGAAAACAAGAGAGTGCTTGATACCGACTTCTGCTGTATTAAATGTTATATACTATCAAGTAACATAAGATCATGTATATATATATATATAAATATATATCTATATATATATATATATATATGTGTGTGTGTGTGTGTGGTGTGTGTGTGTTTATTTACATGTTAACGTATGTGGATATGCTTGAGTATAAAAAAAGAATGATAAGATTATCTAACATAAAAAAATAAAACGCTTATAGTTATAAAGAAATTGAAGGCCTTTTCTACCCGAAGGACAGTGAGCACTTGCACGGTTTAACTGTCACTTGGAGAATCTTTTGTTAACTTAGGGCTCCTCCTACACAGATGGCCGAGTTTTGTGCTGTTCTACATACATACATATAGCCACTAAATATTAATAAAATCACTATTATTCTTTCCGTTGTAAGGAGCACTATACATAGTACTATCATAAAATAGCAATTTTAGTGTCGTGTCCAAACGCTGTAATATATGAATAGGTTGGGTTAAATACTCGCAGCAGAGAGAGAGAGAGAGAGAGGAGAGAGAGAGAGAGAGAGAGGAGAGAGAGAGAGCAAAAGGCAAAATCACAAAACAGACACGTATGTTACCAAATATAGTTACCGTAAACAAATCATGTCAGACCTCAACATCCGCCTGGACACTTCCACAAAATAGTACTAGACCTATGAGCAGACAAAATGTTCCTCTCCCACCTATCAGGCGATCTTGTTTTTTTTTTAAACCGATCTGAACGTCAAAAAATTGCTGCTACAGTGGAGCACCAGTGAGATCTGCTCATCCGAAGGCCAAAGAGCGAAGATCTTGTTTTTTAAACCTATCTGAACGTCAAAAATTGCTGCTACAGTGGAGCACCAGTGCCATCAGCTCATCTTAAGACCAAAGAGCGAAGAGAAAAGCAAGAAAAGGTATATAATCAGCTTTACAGCATCTTTCGATTACCAGTATCTGGGGCTCGTTGATAAGGATACTGCATTTCTAATCACTTACAGATTAAGTCGGTACCGGTATTGGATATCCATCTTCAGTCGAGTATTTACTCAATACTCGTGTTATAAATGCCATGCGTGTGACACAAACACAACACAAAACCCAACATTGTCACTGCGCAATTGAGGACGGTCGCGAATATAAATGAACAATTGCTGAAGTGAATTACAATGAATATTGTCTACACCTTTGCATCACAAACTTGAAATATACTAGCCAAGTGGAATCAACATAGCAAGCCAAAATAAAAAATAATATATATTGATTGCTATTAATATTGATAAATAAAAGATTTTCGGTTATCTTTATAACTTCTATTATATTCTATTGCACACGAAATGTGTATAGTGTAACTGCATTAGTGACGTTTAAACGTTCTAGAAATTCGTTCCCTATTATCGTCAGTTGTATAAATAGACCCAACTAATATTTTATATCTTACTAGTCGATGATAACATTCAATCTAAGAAAAAGAAAGGAAAAGCAGGCTTATATAAAAGGCATGGTTCCACTTGATGAATTCAAGTTACAAGCTTAAACAAGAGGCTGTTGGAGTGATTGTCTTGAACGGTTGTGTGTGTGTGTGTGTGTGTGTGTGTGTGTGTGTGAGAGAGAGAGAGAGAGAGAGAGAGAGAGAGAGAGAGAGAGAGAGAGAGTGAGAGAGAGAGAGAGAACTTTCCCCCAAACTAGAATAGTCAGTCGAAGCTGACTGGCCGTGCAGCTCAAACTCAGGCAGCCTCGTTATGCTCAACAAGTTCTGCAAATCATGTAATGAAAGGGCAAATCTACTCAACTCCGTTGGTGCACTGATGACACATCCATCTTAAGGTAAATCAACGATGACCAATCTTATCTTCTCGTAAGTCTGTAACCTCAAATTAAGCCTCTTACAGTAAATTGTAACCAAAATCAAACAAACTTTCACTTGAAGCAAATCAGCGCCTGTAAATATACGATACGCAAATGCGCTTTGGTTTAAGTAAATCTACAGCCTTAGGAAAGTATTTTTTTATCTATTTATTAAAAAGTTAAATTACATCTTCTTTACAATCACAATATTTACAGTATAATTACATTTAATTGCATTTTTCTATAAACAAGTCCATCTAATTTAACAATTTACAACATCACATCTTGATTTTAATTTTTAGTTACTCAAAAACAATAATTTATATACTTTTTGGTGAACATTTTAGGTAAATAGACAGAAGTACACATTAAGTACAGTATATGAAATTATTAAATTGAACCATGCAATCCATTTGATTGATATAAAACATGGGCTATAAGGAGAAACCGGAAGTTTAGGCACACGTGCGAGCGGCAATAAAAATGGAGGCTAGCAGTAATCCAAATAATTCTTCCTTAATTGGTCTCCTTTAAAGTATTTAAGATCTAATCTTAGCAATTAAGTAGTAGAGGCTGTAACAAGCTGCGCAGCAGCAGCACCTCTACCTTAATCGTATATACACGTCAATACCTATCCGAGTATTCAACCTTAAATATCTTATTTTCCTAACCAAATTATTAGATTCAGAATTAAGAATTCCACTTTTCAAGTGGTTTTCATAAAAAAAGTAATATATCTTTATGGCATTCTTAAATCATATAATAAATATGTAAATAAATAAACAAGAGATGCGAGTACCAGCTTGCAATTCCCAAACAAACCTGTAATTCGCCCCTCCCTAGCAAATCAAATCCCCCATCTCCTACACCACCCGGCCCCCTCTTTCTTCTCCCTTCGCAGCACGTTCATCACCCACTTTCTAAAACTAGGCGTCTCCCTTCAGACGCACATCTATACTGTACACAAAATACTCGGTGTGTGTGTGTGTGTGTGTGTGTGTGTGTGTGTCTGTATGCCCGGGGGCATTCCGTTTGTTTCTGTTAGTCCCCTTTCACATGGGTCTACATGTAGGTCTGAAGACCCTGGTACCCCTTTTGCACCTATGGTAAACAGAATGGGATAAATCGTGTAGCGATGCTCGATGCTAAATAATTTGCGTGAGTATTACAGTGAAACTGAAAACGGCATGGGCTTTAACTATTCTAAATTTGGAAGATGAAACAATAATACAGCAGATAGACACTATAATCAATTATCCACAGCTACAGAAAGAAAAAAAACAGTTCGAAAGTACATGTAGTGAAATGGTAAAGGTAAGACTAAGCGCTCTCTGCCACTTATAATCATATTCTGATGGGAAGAGAGAACAGGCGCTCATTTCAATTCATCACGTTCCTCACTCCAGAGGCGATCACGGCTCATGTCTATCAGTCACGATGATTAGATCGAGGAGAAATATGAGCTGTGAGCTATCAACTTAACAAGACGCAGATGATGCCGTTACATTGTTACTTTTGGTACCTCTGCCAGATGGGAGCCAATCACTTTGAAAGTTGAGAGTAATTTCTTATCGTGGCAATAAATATTAGATAATTTCTATAACAGCTAGCTACCATGTTCATTTAAGTGGGTACTGAATAGGAGAGAGAGAGAGAGAGAGAGAGAGAGAGAGAGAGAGAGAGAGAGAGAGAGAGAGATTGATTTAAAGTTTTCAGGCATCCTGACGAGAGAGAGAGAGAGAGAGAGAGAGAGAGAGAGAGAGAGAGAGAGAGAGAGAGACAGTCAGCTACCATGTTCATTTAAGTGGGTACTGGATAAGAGAGAGAGAGAGGAGAGAGAGAGAGAGAGAGAGAGAGAGAGAGAGGAGAGAGAGAGAGAATTTCGATTTAGCAGTCCTGACCACTTTCTATTACCGAAAAAAGACCTTATTTGGCTGAAGGGAAATCATACCAGTTTGGCAATAAGGTGGAAAATCGACTGGAGATGACTTTAGTAAACTTGTCTAGTCCTACAGAGACAGGTCTGGTTCTTCAAACTGAAAGAAGGAAAAAAAGTGGTTCGCCAAGTTAAAGATCCGTAAATCGTTAGTTATTACTAACTTGATAAAGCATTAAATGAAATTAGAGTAATGTTAATACTTATGAACAGGATATTCTATGTTGATGAATTCGGCTATCTTCTCTTTAGAACTCATTACTTCGACCCGACTTCGTCCTTGCAAGTACAATGTCATTATTCTCCTATTTGTTTACTTGAATAAATTAAGAGATTTTTCCCGTATAACTGCAATTCGAAGTAAATACTATATACGTACTTTTGGTTTTCAATAGACCTATTTACGTTCTTTTGGTTTTCAATAGACTATATACGTACTTTTGGTTTTCAATAGAGTTAAGTACTGTTCTGTCTCTTCTCCCTCTGCTGTATCAGTAAGCCATCTTTGTGTTTTTTCATTTGATGCTCGCCAGGATTCATCTCCTCATCGTTGTTTTTATCTCATTAATCGTAAGAGATTTGCAATCTCGCAGAAAAAAAAAATGGTGACTTGACCTTAATCAGGCATATACTGGTTTGACGTTTCATACCGGTGTTGGTTTGGGTCCCTTAGCATAAACACATATCGAAAGAAATAAATTTCTACCTCATACATGGGATCGAACGCTGCCCCCTTCTAATGAAAGGCCAGGTAGAAACCAACCATGCCACGAGAGGCCATAAAAGAAATGGAAACCTAACGGCTAATCAGCTGTTCTAGGATTTACCTGGCGAGACATCAGTCTCTTACCAGCGAGTTTTACCCGACTTCCCGGCCCACCACGTGACACAATTGGTAGTAATTCATTCAAATTACCCCTAATGAGTCAATATGGATAAATATCAACACAACATCGTGTTCAAATAGAAATAAATTTCTACCTCATACTTGGGATCGAACGCTGGCCCCTTCTAATGAAAGGCCAGGTCGAAACCAACCATGCACGAGAGGCCATAAAAGAAATCGGAAACCTAACGGCTAATCAGCTGTTCTAAGATTTACCTGGCGAGACATCAGTCTCTTACCAGCGAGTTTTACCCGACTTCCCGGCCCACCACGTGACACAATTGGTAGT
>NC_090725.1:3928512-3931369 GCF_036898095.1 Palaemon carinicauda | reverse complement strand
AAGGGTATTTCAATGAGGCTCTTTTTTACATGAAAATCCTTTAGGCATTATAATTGTCATCAACGATTGCAATACCCAAAAAAAACAACAATGATAATAAGAGACGATTCCTTTAGTCCCAGTTTTTTCCGTTATAGTGAAAATATAGATTTCAGAGGAAAAGAGGAACACGAGATAATGTATTATTTGCAGGTAATAATAAATAAAAAAAGGATATTGGGAGTTAAATGGCAGGAAAAGATTAGAAAAGAAAATATAAGAGAGATTATTCGAGTGCCTTCTGTGGATGAGATCATGATGAGGGGAAGTGGAGGTGGCTCGGGCATGTTCTTCGCACTCTCCATTAGAGATTAACTAAACATTTAATTGGGTCCAGACGGCACTGGAAGAGTTGGAAGACCCAGGCCTACATGGCTGAGAACTATGGCGCGGTAAAGGGAAGATGATGAATGAACGGAGAAGTATTGAGTTAAAAGCTCGAGATAGAGACGACTGGCGAAATCTAACCGAGGACCTTGTGTTAATATGTGTAGGAGAAGATGGTGATGATGGATATATATATATATATATATAATATTATATATATATATATATATATATATATATATATATATAATATATATATATATATATATATATACACACACACACACATATATATATATATATATATTATATATATATATATATATATATATATATATATATATATATCCATCATCACCATACTTACATTCTTGATTCTATCACAAAAGAAAAGCAACAAATTATGCTGGCAACTAGAGTACTTTATGTAAACATTTCGAGAAAATTTCATGTCTGTTTAGAGCTAGTATAAAAAGCTAAGCCCATTACAAAAAAAAAAAAAAAAAAAAACGGCGGCATTAGGGGTTAAAAAAAAAACCTACGTAAAAATTAAAATAAACATCATCGCAATTTTTTTTTCGGAAGTGACGACGTTCAGGGAATAGACAGACCGATGATATCATATCCCAAGAGAAATCAGTTCTCAGTCATTACACCGTCGAGACAGCCAGATTGAATAGACAGCAGTGACAGGGCAGGAAGCTTTAGATGGAATTACGATGACCGAGTTAAAATAAAGTAACGTGGATCTGATGAGGAATTTGATGTCAAAACCATGACAAGTCATCTAAGGTCACGGTTGTTTGTTTTACCAAGATAGAAGAGAGATATGAGGCAAGAGTGTAACAATGTTCTATGCAAGTTTGCATCATGCTCAAGGAATTTTCTTGTTGCTTGATAAAGTGATGTTTTTGTTTTTACGTTGGTTCAACTTTATTTTAGTTTTTTTTTTTCTTACAATACCTATTTTACTCTTCATTCTGCTATTCTGTTTTACTTCATGTTCGCTTTTTTAATTTTTTATCTCGATGAACAACTTCCATTTGATGCTAGATCGCCCATATTCGGTATTCATAAATAGATATAACTTTTTTTCTTACTAAAGGTTAACCCTGTTCCTTCATCGACACATTTGTCGCCCCCTATTGTACAGTATATCTAAAAAAAGAAAATATGATATAGTTACTCCTCCCACATAACTTCGTTCAGATGACGTATAATTATCATGACTCACATGAGGGCGGGGGGAGAGAAAACAGCCACATACCTTCGGAACAAAAACCCGAATAAAACAGAATTAGAAGTAAAAATAACAGGATTTAATATAAAATGAAAACTTGAATACGGTTCCCCATCATCGATACCTTAAATCACGCAGTTTATGAATGAGGGAGAAATTGAGAATAAAATAAGAGAAGCAGATGCATGATTGAAAATATTATTAGTTCACATGGTAAGTCACGAAACCGCTAACTCCAGTCAAGTCCCACACACTCGCAATACAGTTCGTTCCCGCTAGAATTTCGCCCACTTTCACATTGTTTCATTCGCTCCTGCATCTCGTCCCTTTAATGATTTTATTCCTTACGTTCCTATAAGGACGTAATAGTGATTGTTGAGTGTACATATATGACATAAAAATTATCTTTCTGAACCTATAATGACAACCAAAACATCCAGGAAAATAGCTAAACAATAAACCATTTATAAAACTTCGGGCTTTTAAATCCCAACTATAGAGACTGGCATCGTTCCACTCGATGGGAGATTCTATTTGCTTTAACAATTGTTTAACAGTATCATTATATAAAATGTCATAGTAAACATATAAATATATAATAATATACTTCTTGCACAGAGACCTCGAGACCACACTCTCGTGACCCAAATTCCACCAAGCAAATATCTTAATACGAAATCAATCAACAGCGTAGACTAAAACACAAAGCATACAGGTTTTTAATATTTGCTATCTTCTATAGATAATTCATAACATAGAAACCAAAACAGTTTAAAGCTTAAAGAATTGTCAACAGTTTTGAGGTGTGGCGTAGAAGTTAGATAAAGGTAACAAAACCATGAAGAGGAAGGAAAGTAGGAAAGGGAGCCCTAACAAAGGGACAAAGTAAACTTAGGACTTACCATCATTTCGAGTCGTCGTTTTATCACAGTCCTTACAAGTCGTAAAACAAAATTAAGATCGGTTAGTGCACTTCTCCACGTACAACCTCTTCTGCGGACATCACCACACTGAAAACTTTCTGGTTTCTCTCGAATCAAACAACACTCGAGAGGTTACCAGTTAGTCTAAACCACGGTTATTTTCCCACCGCCTCTTAACTTGTATGAAGTTCCAGATTTGGACACATAAGTATAAGAAAAGACCATTTTGGTTTATGAAAGTACATTATAAGACTTAGATTAGATGATTATACCAAAGGTTCAACTGTAAACAGTGACCTAACATGAAACGAATAAATACATCGGTGCC
>NC_090725.1:3906012-3921012 GCF_036898095.1 Palaemon carinicauda | reverse complement strand
AATGTGTATTGGTCGAAATACATTTATTCATATTTCCTTTGTTTCTTTTATGGGCCGTTTTGAAGAAACATACACACACATATATTTATATATATACATACATATCTTTAATAAAGATACCCACGTGGCATCTATTATCCTGCGACAGACAGCATCAAGGTAAGGCCAGAGGTGAAAACGAAAACTTCTAAATTGTTCCTTTAAATCTCGTCTGCCAACAGCCATTATATAATCTTCAGGCTTTTTTAGCAAAAATCAAAGACATAAATCCAGAAAAAGATTAGAATCTTGAAATTAAAGGAATCATAATTAATGGAAACCGAAATTATTTGAAAATTCTACAAATGAAAATTTCGATTTCTTTTTTATGAAACTTTACAGGAACCCAAAACTAGTTCCACCAGATGGATAAACTATAAACTTACATATTCTAACATGAAAATAGATGTAATAAAATCACGTGTGTTTTTAGAATGACACGAAGAACATAATACGTTACTTGACCCAAGATAAGAATAATCTATATATAAGGCCCTGTCCACACTACCGGGCAGTCCCCGACGGGCAAACAGTGATACCAGGCCACATTAGTTAGTGAAAATGAGGGTTGATGACGTCAGACTTGGGAAAACTAAAGGCAGGGATCTGGCAACACTTTATGATGCCACATCCCTGTCTGTGGTTTTCCTGCTTCTGATGTCATTAACTCTCAATCTTACTAACTATTGTGGTCTGGTATCACTGTTTGCCCGTCGGGGACTGCCCGGTAGTGTGGACAGGGCCTTAGATGACGTCACATAAAACAATTCACACGTGACCTAATCAAGGGTCGAAGTGGTTAGGTACAACACTAATGACACTTATGAGCCATAACAATAATTTGTAACTGATGAGATAATAACAAGGAAATACTCGATATTAATTTGAGACGATGATAATCATCTATAAATTAACAAAGAAGGGAAAGTGATATTACGGTAAAAAGGTGGAATGATCTTCCTAATCGGGTAGTTGAATCAGTAGAACTTCAAAAGTTCAAAGTTGGAGCAAATGCTTTTTTGTTGACCAGGCGGACATGAGTCTTTTTATAGAGTTTATGTATGACATATTTGTTTTTGATGTTGTTAATAATTTATATATGACATGTCTGTTTTGACGTTGTTACTTTTTTAGAATGATTTATTGTTAATTTGTTCTCTTCATTTATTTATTTCCTTATTTCCTTTCCTCACTGGGCTATTTTTCCCTGTTGGAGCCCCTGGGCTTATAGCATCTTGCTTTTCCAACTAGGGTTGTAGCTTGGATAGTAATAATAATAATAATAATAATTTACTACAATTACTGTTTATCTATAATCAATATTTTGAAATTTTTATGCCTAGTTTTACTATGACTATCTTGACAATTCTTGGCGATAACATCACTGATAAATTGGGTTGTTGTAAGTGCCAGACATTTAAGTTTTCTTGATTCTTCAAAAGAAGATTTTAAAAGTGTGTGTATGTATATTTATGTGTATGTATATGTATGTGTATATGTTTGCATATGTATATACTTGTGTATATGTATGTGTACATTTAGTTTATCTATATCAATATTTACTTTTTATAATTTTTCTTAATTGATGATATTATTTTAATTGTATTATTGCCCGAAGAGCTCTGCTCCACATGGGCTTGGACTGAGTCTTTTTTTTGTAAATATTTTGTATGTAAATATGTTTTGTCCAATAAACATTATTATTATTATTATTAAAGGTTGAATCGATCCTATAAGCTGATAAAAATCAGCCAGGGCCTCGGTTAGATTTCGCCCGAAGACCAAGAGAGAGAGAGAGAGAGAGAGAGAGAGAGAGAGAGAGAGAGAGAGAGAGAGAGAGAGATGGAAAAGTCGTCATGGTGAAAATAGCAGATCTAGTGAGGTGAAAGTTTGCCGTGGCGCCGAGGAGCAAATATCGCCTTTAACAACAATGTAACGGGGCAACGTTTTCCTGAGCGCCAGCATCATTTCATCTTACATATGCTTTGCTCTGCTGATGAGCAGGTGTACTCACGAAACGTCATAGACGTGTCTTACTATAATGGCTCGAATAATATGACACTAGAGAATTAGAGAGGCTGTGAGAATTATTGTTTTTTTTTTTTTTTTTTTTTTTTTTTTTTTTTTTTTTTTTTTTAAGCACAAAGAAATCTATGGGATTACAAACCACACTATTATCTGTTATGAAAAATAGGCTGTGAGAATTTTTTTTTCTTTTTTTTTTTTAAGCACAAATAAATCTATGGGATTAGAGAGATCCGTATAGCTTTTTCAGTCATTAAAATGTGTTATTAGAGTATCCCAAAGAGAATAGGATGACTCAAAGAAAAGCTCAAGAATAGAAAACTTCACTGAAGGAAAATAATTACCAGGAAGTTCATCTAAAGGAAAGGAGGCAGTTGGGGGTAAGGTGTGAATGGAGGTGCAGTTGACCCGAACACTCACGATAAAAGAAAAGGTTAAACGAAAGATTATAATCTTACAGAAGAAGAAATATAAACGAAGAAAACGATAGAACTATCAAAAGAGGGCACAACACTAAAGTGTTAGAGAAATCTAATTTAATAGATGAAGAAAATAAATAAAGAAAATAAAGACAAGGTTAAACGAAAGATTATAACCTTACAGAAGAAGAAATATAAACGAAGAAAACGATAGAACTATCAAAAGGGGGCACGACACTAAAGTGTTAGAGAAATCTAATTTAATAGATGAATAATAGCAGATTTTATTTCAAGTATCTGGATGGCAAGACAATTGGGAATAAGTGCTGAACAGCAAATTATTAAATGTATAAAGATTAAACTGTTAAATACATTTAATGTCAATATTATTGGATATAAGAATCATGTTAAAAATATTTTCACAAATCAGTATGTTTCTAACTTAAAAACATATTTAGAAAAATAATAAAATAAAAATTTAATTTGATCATATATTAGATGTTATAATGTATATATATACAAAAATGTAAAATATAATTTGTTAAGGAAATATTTCTTTATAAAAGGAAAAAAAAATGCATGTTAAGAAAATGTAATTGTATTTTCATAATAAAAGATAAAAAAAAATAGATGAAGAAAATAAATAAGAACATAAAGACAATCCAGAGTTAATTTTTTAATAGAATCGGTTGAAAAAATACTTCAACTGAAGAAATACAAGTTATCAGTGTTACTGTCATACAACCAAATATCAGCCGAAGGAAGCAGTCAGCATAACAGAGTCAAGAAAAAGAAAGTCTGTTGTGATGAAAATATAATTAGAAATCAAGGAACCAAGAAATTATATTACAGTCTAGAAATTAAAAACTGAAAATAAAATGTAAATTGTTGAAAGGTAATGTTAACGGCTGAAATAAGAAAGAATTGAATTTAAATTACTGTCTCTGATCCAGCACAATTATTTAAAAGACTGATAAAGAGAAGATATGGTGAATCAATTGAGTTAGAGTGTTTAAAGGTTTAAAGGTCGCTCATGAATGGCAGAGGCAAGGGACAGTGACATTGCCCTAGCAAGCAGGACAATTACCTGACGAAAATAAATGGTGATTCGACTAATGCATCAAAAAGAGATCTTTTGTTTTCATATTCGTCACGTTTTCTTTCCAAGCCCATTATTATTATTATTATTATTATTATTATTACTATCCAAGCTACAACCCTAGTTGGAAAAGCAAGATGCTACAAGCCCAAGGGCCCCAACAGGGAAAAATAGCCCAGTGAGGAAAGGAAATAAGGAAATAAATAAATGAAGAGAACAAATTAACAATAAATCATTATAAAAAAGGCAACAACGTCAAAACAGATATGGACTTTAAACAGCAGTGAAGTGTCAATTATGTGAATGTGAATTATGAATAAAAAAGTACTTGTTAGTTTTTTGTCGAAATTATTTCCATTTAGTTCCTAAGCTTTCATATAATTATAATGTCCCTCAGGAATGAATGGCATTATGTAATCAAGTCTGAAGGAACCAGTAGCCATATCCTACATTCTAGGATATCAGACTACAAAGGTTGTCTTTAAAGTGGGTGACAGACATGCGTGACCTGAGCCACTAATATGAGGCAACTCTCTACATTCCTTTTTTTAAGATGTGAGGTTTCAGCATTTTAATTTTTTTTACAGCGAATAAGTTCAGTGTTCACATAAAGAGGTCATTAATTAAACTCGATATAGAAGAGATCAGGAGGTAGACCACGTAAACGCTGGAGGGATGGAATTGAAGAGATTCTGGCAAAGAACAACATGCCAACAATTGAACAGCTGAGAAGAGAGGGAATTTTTGAAAACAGAATTGAGTGGAGAAGACAACTGATTCCACTGACAGGCTGAAAGCCTTCCTGGGAGTGGAAGTGAAGTGAAGTGATAGAATTGAAGTCTCGCCAGAACGGGATCTTCCTTCGAAAGCAAAGTTATCATGTTGTTTGACCACAGGATGTTTATGAGGGCGAAGGATCTTTATCAAATATCATTATTATAAAATACTAGTGTGTGTGACCCGTCAAAAAGGACGGCTAGATATTTACATGGATATGTTACCCGCTCTCAACAGTGAATGACATGACCATACCCTCACCCACCTAACCGAGGTATGGGAAGAGACCGAGTAGTTATACGTCTGGAAATGCTGCTGAACGTGATCGGACACACACACACACACACACACACATATATATATATATATATATATATATATATATATATATATATGTGTGTGTGTGTGTGTGTGTGTGTGTGTGTGTGTGTGTGTGTTTATAGACACTGCTATTTTTTATATGGGGGAGATAATTCCTATTAACTTGTTTAATTTATAATCCAAAAAGCTGACAAATCAAACCAACCGACCAATTCAACTACATTTATTGTATATATGTGGACATATTTTCTTATTGAGAGAGAAAAGAATACGTAAGAGAAATGAAGCATCAATTGGTATTTCCATGCAAAAGTTTCAATCAATGAAACAAAATCAAATTTCATAATGAAAATTACAATGACCTTATGGTATAGCACTTGTTGATCACAAAATACGGCAAATATCGCCTGCTGCTTCCTCCGATGCCTTAGATGACCGCGGAGGTAGCAGCAGTAGGGGATTCAGCATTATGAAGCTTCATCTGTGGTGGATAATGCGGGAGGGTGGGCTATGGCAGCCTAGCAGTACCAGCTGAACTCAGTTGAGTCCCTTGTTAAGCTGGGAGGAACGTAGAGAGTAGAGGTCCCCTTTTTTGTTTTGTTTCATTTGTTGATGTCGGCTACCCCCCAAAATTGGGGAAAGTGCCTTGGTATATGTACGTATGTATCAAGAGATTAGAACCCTTTTACCCCCAAGGTAAGGTTAAATTTCGAACGTATTCATGCTTTGGAGAGGCAGTCTAAAAGAACACATCTACTTCACCAAAACATAGCAAGTTTTTATAACACTAAACGAAGAAGCAGTCGTGTCATTGGCCGAGAGAATTTTCCAGACATTTCAAAAGTCATTTGGTTTAACTCAAGAAAATGAAAACAAAGACATTGTAGGCCTATTCCCACGATATCTCGATTAAACAATTCTCTTTCTTCTTCTCTTTAGACCGGTGAGTAGACTTTTATTGAACTAACAAAAGCCATGAAATGACAGAGAACGCTATCTTGATCTAAACATCAGAAAACACAATGCTCTACTCGCGACATGATCTCCCATTCACTGTCATCGCTCTGTGATGTTACCTACGAACAAGATGAATAATGGAAAGTTTCAAGATCTCAGAAAGTCAGAGATTTGTGTATCCAACAGACTTTCTACTTACGGCAGCCGAAGCTCAAAACACTTCACTGGTATCCATAGCCCAAAAATCTATAGACCTATAATAAGATCTGGTTGAACCCGAGTGTAGATATTCTAAAGCTGAAATACCAAAAATCTATAGACCTATAAGATCTGGTTGAACCCAAGTGTAGATATTCTAAAGCTGAAATACAGTTAAACCAAATACTGCTAGTGGATCATATTTCATAGTAGATCTTACAGACTTAGCACAACTACCAATGATCTATACTGCTTCCGTTGAAAATTTTAAATTTGATTTTTTTTCCAGATTCCATATATATAGTACCTTGAAATAATGCAAAAACACTAATTTTTATGAAAGTTTTGGGAACTAATAAACTGAATAATATACGGTTTAATTTCGAAATAACCTGAAATATTTAGACTTAAACATGGGTCTTCTAAATTTTGATAATTCAGTGAATTGAAGATAAGGCTTCTTCAATATTGTAAGAAAGATTCACCATCCAATGAATATTAACAACAGCTTTTATAACTATGAATTTGAAGCTGGAGAGGAGAAACTCTCTCTCTCTCTCTCTCTCTCTCTCTCTCTCTCTCTCTCTCTCTCTGAGTTTTTATATGGCTTTCCATCTCTCTCGCTTTCTGTGCTTTTACTTTGATGTACACAAAGAAACTTACAAACCTCTTCCTCGACCTTCCTCAGAGGTCACGAACAGACTACGTAGATAGATGAACTCGAAAGCCCCAAAGGTGTTCCGGGAAAGAAAAGAAAAGTCTAATAGGAAGTTGGTCGTGAGTCGTGACATACTCTCTCTCTCTCTCTCTCTCTCTCTCTCTCTCTCTCTCTCTCTCTCTCTCTCTCTCTCTCTCTCTCTCTCTCTCTCTCTCTCTCGAACGCATAAGTCATGTTGGGTCAAGATGTGTCTGTTTGTTCGTCAGGCTGACTGGCTTTTTCATTTGGTCTCTGACATCCTGAAAATGTAGACGAAGCTTAAATGATTTGGATGTAGGTTAAATAAAATCTCCGAAACAGCGTGGAAACATTAAAAAAGAACAATCAAGATACCGTAAATATGTAGCTAATTCTAGAGTAAACCTTTTTACAACATGGGAAAACAGCATGAAACTACGGTTACAAAATATAAGATTCAACACAATTTAAAAAAAAAAAAAAAAAAAAAAACCGGAAATGCAAACAACAACGAATATATTTAGATGGAGGCGAGTTATTTCATTCATATCCTACATGGACTCAGGTCAATTCAACACAAAAAAAAAAAAAAAAAGACGGAAATACAAACAACAACGAATATATTTACGTGGAGGCGAGTTATTCCATTCATACACTACATGGACTCAGGTCAATTCAACACAAAAAAAAAAGAAAAAAAGACGGAAATACAAACAACAACGAATATATTTACGTGGAGGCGAGTTATTCCATTCATACACTACATGGACTCAGGTCAATTCAACACAAAAAAAAAAGAAAAAAAAGACGGAAATACAAACAACAACGAATATATTTACGTGGAGGCGAGTTATTCCATTCATACACTACATGGACTCAGGTCAATTCAACACAAAAAAAAAAGAAAAAAAGACGGAAATACAAACAACAACGAATATATTTACGTGGAGGCGAGTTATTCCATTCATACACTACATGGACTCAGGTCAATTCAACACAAAAAAAAAAAAAAAAAGACGGAAATACAAACAACAACGAATATATTTACGTGGAGGCGAGTTATTCCATTCATACACTACATGGACTCAGGTCAATTCAACACAAAAAAAAAAAAAAAAAAAAGACGGAAATACAAACAACAACGAATATATTTACGTGGAGGCGAGTTATTCCATTCATACACTACATGGACTCAGGTCAATTCAACACAAAAAAAAAAGAAAAAAAAGACGGAAATACAAACAACAACGAATATATTTACGTGGAGGCGAGTTATTCCATTCATACACTACATGGACTCAGGTCAATTCAACACAAAAAAAAAAAAAAAAAAAGACGGAAATACAAACAACAACGAATATATTTACGTGGAGGCGAGTTATTCCATTCATACACTACATGGACTCAGGTCAATTCAACACAAAAAAAAAAGAAAAAAAAGACGGAAATACAAACAACAACGAATATATTTACGTGGAGGCGAGTTATTCCATTCATACACTACATGGACTCAGGTCAATTCAACACAAAAAAAAAAGAAAAAAAAGACGGAAATACAAACAACAACGAATATATTTACGTGGAGGCGAGTTATTCCATTCATACACTACATGGACTCAGGTCAATTCAACACAAAAAAAAAAAAAAAAAAGACGGAAATACAAACAACAACGAATATATTTACGTGGAGGCGAGTTATTCCATTCATACACTACATGGACTCAGGTCAATTCAACACAAAAAAAAAAAAAAAAAAGACGGAAATACAAACAACAACGAATATATTTACGTGGAGGCGAGTTATTCCATTCATACACTACATGGACTCAGGTCAATTCAACACAAAAAAAAAAGAAAAAAAAGACGGAAATACAAACAACAACGAATATATTTACGTGGAGGCGAGTTATTCCATTCATACACTACATGGACTCAGGTCAATTCAACACAAAAAAAAAAAAAAAAAAGACGGAAATACAAACAACAACGAATATATTTACGTGGAGGCGAGTTATTCCATTCATACACTACATGGACTCAGGTCAATTCAACACAAAAAAAAAAAAGAAAAAAAAGACGGAAATACAAACAACAACGAATATATTTACGTGGAGGCGAGTTATTCCATTCATACACTACATGGACTCAGGTCAATTCAACACAAAAAAAAAAGAAAAAAAAGACGGAAATACAAACAACAACGAATATATTTACGTGGAGGCGAGTTATTCCATTCATACACTACATGGACTCAGGTCAATTCAACACAAAAAAAAAAGAAAAAAAAGACGGAAATACAAACAACAACGAATATATTTACGTGGAGGCGAGTTATTCCATTCATACACTACATGGACTCAGGTCAATTCAACACAAAAAAAAAAAAAAAAAAAGACGGAAATACAAACAACAACGAATATATTTACGTGGAGGCGAGTTATTCCATTCATACACTACATGGACTCAGGTCAATTCAACACAAAAAAAAAGAAAAAAAAGACGGAAATACAAACAACAACGAATATATTTACGTGGAGGCGAGTTATTCCATTCATACACTACATGGACTCAGGTCAATTCAACACAAAAAAAAAAAGAAAAAAAAGACGGAAATACAAACAACAACGAATATATTTACGTGGAGGCGAGTTATTCCATTCATACACTACATGGACTCAGGTCAATTCAACACAAAAAAAAAAGAAAAAAAAGACGGAAATACAAACAACAACGAATATATTTACGTGGAGGCGAGTTATTCCATTCATACACTACATGGACTCAGGTCAATTCAACACAAAAAAAAAAGAAAAAAAAGACGGAAATACAAACAACAACGAATATATTTACGTGGAGGCGAGTTATTCCATTCATACACTACATGGACTCAGGTCAATTCAACACAAAAAAAAAAGAAAAAAAAGACGGAAATACAAACAACAACGAATATATTTACGTGGAGGCGAGTTATTCCATTCATACACTACATGGACTCAGGTCAATTCAACACAAAAAAAAAAAGAAAAAAAAGACGGAAATACAAACAACAACGAATATATTTACGTGGAGGCGAGTTATTCCATTCATACACTACATGGACTCAGGTCAATTCAACACAAAAAAAAAAAAGAAAAAAAAGACGGAAATACAAACAACAACGAATATATTTACGTGGAGGCGAGTTATTCCATTCATACACTACATGGACTCAGGTCAATTCAACACAAAAAAAAAAAAAAAAAAAAGACGGAAATACAAACAACAACGAATATATTTACGTGGAGGCGAGTTATTCCATTCATACACTACATGGACTCAGGTCAATTCAACACAAAAAAAAAAAAAAAAAAAGACGGAAATACAAACAACAACGAATATATTTACGTGGAGGCGAGTTATTCCATTCATACACTACATGGACTCAGGTCAATTCAACACAAAAAAAAAAGAAAAAAAAGACGGAAATACAAACAACAACGAATATATTTACGTGGAGGCGAGTTATTCCATTCATACACTACATGGACTCAGGTCAATTCAACACAAAAAAAAAAAAGAAAAAAAAGACGGAAATACAAACAACAACGAATATATTTACGTGGAGGCGAGTTATTCCATTCATACACTACATGGACTCAGGTCAATTCAACACAAAAAAAAAAAAGAAAAAAAAGACGGAAATACAAACAACAACGAATATATTTACGTGGAGGCGAGTTATTCCATTCATACACTACATGGACTCAGGTCAATTCAACACAAAAAAAAAAAAAAAAAAAAGACGGAAATACAAACAACAACGAATATATTTACGTGGAGGCGAGTTATTCCATTCATACACTACATGGACTCAGGTCAATTCAACACAAAAAAAAAAAGAAAAAAAAGACGGAAATACAAACAACAACGAATATATTTACGTGGAGGCGAGTTATTCCATTCATACACTACATGGACTCAGGTCAATTCAACACAAAAAAAAAAGAAAAAAAAGACGGAAATACAAACAACAACGAATATATTTACGTGGAGGCGAGTTATTCCATTCATACACTACATGGACTCAGGTCAATTCAACACAAAAAAAAAAGAAAAAAAAGACGGAAATACAAACAACAACGAATATATTTACGTGGAGGCGAGTTATTCCATTCATACACTACATGGACTCAGGTCAATTCAACACAAAAAAAAAAGAAAAAAAAGACGGAAATACAAACAACAACGAATATATTTACGTGGAGGCGAGTTATTCCATTCATACACTACATGGACTCAGGTCAATTCAACACAAAAAAAAAAAAAAAAAAAAGACGGAAATACAAACAACAACGAATATATTTACGTGGAGGCGAGTTATTCCATTCATACACTACATGGACTCAGGTCAATTCAACACAAAAAAAAAAAAAAAAAAAAGACGGAAATACAAACAACAACGAATATATTTACGTGGAGGCGAGTTATTCCATTCATACACTACATGGACTCAGGTCAATTCAACACAAAAAAAAAAAGAAAAAAAAGACGGAAATACAAACAACAACGAATATATTTACGTGGAGGCGAGTTATTCCATTCATACACTACATGGACTCAGGTCAATTCAACACAAAAAAAAAAGAAAAAAAAGACGGAAATACAAACAACAACGAATATATTTACGTGGAGGCGAGTTATTCCATTCATACACTACATGGACTCAGGTCAATTCAACACAAAAAAAAAAGAAAAAAAAGACGGAAATACAAACAACAACGAATATATTTACGTGGAGGCGAGTTATTCCATTCATACACTACATGGACTCAGGTCAATTCAACACAAAAAAAAAAGAAAAAAAAGACGGAAATACAAACAACAACGAATATATTTACGTGGAGGCGAGTTATTCCATTCATACACTACATGGACTCAGGTCAATTCAACACAAAAAAAAAAAAAAAAAAAGACGGAAATACAAACAACAACGAATATATTTACGTGGAGGCGAGTTATTCCATTCATACACTACATGGACTCAGGTCAATTCAACACAAAAAAAAAAAGAAAAAAAAGACGGAAATACAAACAACAACGAATATATTTACGTGGAGGCGAGTTATTCCATTCATACACTACATGGACTCAGGTCAATTCAACACAAAAAAAAAAAGAAAAAAAAGACGGAAATACAAACAACAACGAATATATTTACGTGGAGGCGAGTTATTCCATTCATACACTACATGGACTCAGGTCAATTCAACACAAAAAAAAAAGAAAAAAAAGACGGAAATACAAACAACAACGAATATATTTACGTGGAGGCGAGTTATTCCATTCATACACTACATGGACTCAGGTCAATTCAACACAAAAAAAAAAAAAAAAAAAAGACGGAAATACAAACAACAACGAATATATTTACGTGGAGGCGAGTTATTCCATTCATACACTACATGGACTCAGGTCAATTCAACACAAAAAAAAAAAAAAAAAAAAGACGGAAATACAAACAACAACGAATATATTTACGTGGAGGCGAGTTATTCCATTCATACACTACATGGACTCAGGTCAATTCAACACAAAAAAAAAAAAAAAAAGACGGAAATACAAACAACAACGAATATATTTACGTGGAGGCGAGTTATTCCATTCATACACTACATGGACTCAGGTCAATTCAACACAAAAAAAAAAGAAAAAAAAAGACGGAAATACAAACAACAACGAATATATTTACGTGGAGGCGAGTTATTCCATTCATACACTACATGGACTCAGGTCAATTCAACACAAAAAAAAAAAAAAAAAGACGGAAATACAAACAACAACGAATATATTTACGTGGAGGCGAGTTATTCCATTCATACCCTACATGGACTCAGGTCAATTCAACACAAAAAAAAAAGAAAAAAAAGACGGAAATACAAACAACAACGAATATATTTACGTGGAGGCGAGTTATTCCATTCATACACTACATGGACTCAGGTCAATTCAACACAAAAAAAAAAAAAAAGACGGAAATACAAACAACAACGAATATATTTACGTGGAGGCGAGTTATTCCATTCATACACTACATGGACTCAGGTCAATTCAACACAAAAAAAAAAAAAGACGGAAATACAAACAACAACGAATATATTTACGTGGAGGCGAGTTATTCCATTCATACACTACATGGACTCAGGTCAATTCAACACAAAAAAAAAAAAAGACGGAAATACAAACAACAACGAATATATTTACGTGGAGGCGAGTTATTCCATTCATACACTACATGGACTCAGGTCAATTCAACACAAAAAAAAAAAAAAAAGACGGAAATACAAACAACAACGAATATATTTACGTGGAGGCGAGTTATTCCATTCATACCCTACATGGACTCAGGTCAATTCAACACAAAAAAAAAAAGAAAAAAAAGACGGAAATACAAACAACAACGAATATATTTACGTGGAGGCGAGTTATTCCATTCATACACTACATGGACTCAGGTCAATTCAACACAAAAAAAAAAAAAAAAGACGGAAATACAAACAACAACGAATATATTTACGTGGAGGCGAGTTATTCCATTCATACCCTACATGGACTCAGGTCAATTCAACACAAAAAAAAAAAAAAAAAAGACGGAAATACAAACAACAACGAATATATTTACGTGGAGGCGAGTTATTCCATTCATACACTACATGGACTCAGGTCAATTCAACACAAAAAAAAAAAAGAAAAAAAAGACGGAAATACAAACAACAACGAATATATTTACGTGGAGGCGAGTTATTCCATTCATACACTACATGGACTCAGGTCAATTCAACACAAAAAAAAAAAAAAAAAAAGACGGAAATACAAACAACAACGAATATATTTACGTGGAGGCGAGTTATTCCATTCATACACTACATGGACTCAGGTCAATTCAACACAAAAAAAAAAAAAAAAGACGGAAATACAAACAACAACGAATATATTTACGTGGAGGCGAGTTATTCCATTCATACCCTACATGGTCTCAGGTCAATTCAACACAATTAAAAAAAAAAAAAAAAAAAATAAAAATAAATAAAAAAAATAAAAAAACCGGAAATACAAACAACGAATATATTTAGATGGAGGCGAGTTATTCCATTCATACCCTTCATGGACTCAAGTCACTTAATTGCCAGCCAAATTCTAGTGAATCTTACCAAGTGTGAATTTCTATAATGTCTTTTCCTTACCTGAAAATAAACTCGAGGTTCTCAAACGTTTGTAGGAATGACCATCCACACAAAGTCAAAATTATATTCTTTGTTACGTTTAGTACGGGTAATTGAATCAGTGGAACTTCAAAAGTTCAAAGTTGGAGCAAATACTTTTTTATAGTTTATATATGACGTATTTGTTTTTGACGTTGTTAATAGTTTATATATATTATGACATCTGTTTTGACGTTGTTACTTTTTTAGAATGATTTATTGTTAATTTGTTCCCTTCATTTATTTATTTCCTTTTTTCCTTTCCTCACTGGGCTATTTTTCCCTATTGGAGCCCCTGGGCTTATAGCATCTTGCTTTTCCAACTAGGGTTGTAGTTTGGATAGTAATAATAATAATAATAATAATAATAATAATAATAATAATAAAGGGAGCTGCAGACAATAAGAATCATAAATTGGGATTTTTTTTATACTAAAAAGACTATTTTTGTGAGTTATTCTTATATCAATACGAACCATGATTTTCACAACATAGGACACACGATTTACCTATAAACGACAAAGAACCAAAAGATTTAATATCACCTTGTCACCAAAAGACATCCTAGCAAGAACATGTTTCTCATCGAGAGAGAGAGAGAGAGAGAGAGAGAGAGAGAGAGAGAGAGAGAGAGAGAGAGAGAGAGAGAGAGAGAGAGAGAGAGAGAGAGAGAATTTTTACTCCTAAACGAAACGGCATGGTCACGAGGCATAAAAACTCACGTGTGAAAAATAATGACGACAAAAATTAATTACAATAAGAATAATAACTATAAAAACTAATCCTCAAAGCCTATCCAACTTTTTTTTTAATTAAATTGACAATGTGGCTATTTATCTATTTTGAGCAATGGCATTAGTTTATGTTCTAAGGCTTTAGTAAGGCTCTAAGTTTCCGATTTTCTTTTTAGAGAAAATGGCATTTTACTTTTTGCAATCTCACATTGTTTATCAAAACCACTTCCGCTCCATCCATTTGATAATCGACAGCCAATGTAAAGAAAACCTTTGGCTGTGTCATATCCTCTGTCCGTGCCATGTCCTTTCATAAATGGGTTATAATTGCCCTGCGTGAGAGTTTACACGTAACCATATTCCCTTTCCTTACTATATTCTGTCAACAACAACTATCCAGGAATGCTTAGTTAATTTCTTTTTACAAAACGCATACGTCAAGTTTCATTTATTATCGTTTGATGTTTATTAGCATAAAACTCTCTTTTCATTTATGCATTTTCTCTCTCTCTCTCTC
>NC_090725.1:3891012-3903512 GCF_036898095.1 Palaemon carinicauda | reverse complement strand
GAAAAAGGTTGGGAACCACTGATTTAGATGCTAGGTGTGCACGCAGAAACCTCTTTTAAGCCCAGGCGTTACAAAATCCTCTTCAGCAAATATCTGATACTTACACACGCAGTAGAAAACGTATCAAGTACAATAATTTCAAATCCTTCTTAAGGAAAGTACAATAATTTCAAATTCTTCCTAAGGAAACTATAAGCAAGAAATTCCGCAGCGCACTCAGCGAGACCTTCCCTTCCTAATCAAATTTAAAAACTAGTCCCTGCTCACGGAAGCAGTTTCAACGCAGTTGGAGAGAATCATCGGAAAAAAAAAGCTCCAACTTCATCTACATTGACGATACTTGGCAGCGATGCAGTTGGCCCTCTGGAGCCCTATACTACCTGACCTGCTTTCGTTGTCAACAAACCTAGAATTACTATGAATGCCAAGGAAAATTACCAATCTACAACAAAAATGAATTTTTTTTCCTTGGTATTTATTTATCATTTTCACATGGAATATAACATGAAATATATCCAATTATGTTGTTACATATAATTTTTCTCGTTACATGTAATTTAACATGAAATAAATCAAATTGCTATTCATTAATTTTTTTTATTTTTACATGCAATATGTCATAAAATACAACCAATTGAAATGATTGTCATGTTAAGAAAAATAATGCTGGTATCTCAACTTTTTTTTTTTATCTTTTTATTAAAAGTTAAATTACATATTCTTTACAATCACAATATTTACAGTATAATCACATTTAATTGCATTTTTCTAAATTTCATGAAAGTTTTCTTGTTCTTTATTCTAGTCTGTTTCGGGAAGGCTTTTTACCAGTAGGAAATAGAATCAGTTCAATATGTTTCATTCTTTCACGTTGGACTTCATCAAAAGTTCAAAAGTTCAAAGTTGGAGCAAATGCTTTTTTGTTGACCAGGCAGACATGAGTCTTTTTATAGTTTATATATGACATATCTGTTTTTGACGTTGTTAATAGTTTATATATGACATATCTGTTTTGACGTTGTTACATTTTTTTAGATTGATTTATTGTTAATTTATTCTCTTCATTTATTTATTTCCTTATTTCCTTTCCTCACTGGGCTATTTTTCCCTGTTGGAACCCCTGGGCTTATAGAACTTTGCTTTTCCAACTAGGGTTGTAGCTTGGGCAGTAATAATAATAATAATAATAATAATAATAATAATGCATCTCAACAATGGTCATTAAGAATCTAACTTTAAGTCGTTCACATGACGTCAGTGAGCTCAATGACTTTTGTAAGAGATTACTGTAGACACGCGTGGCAACAGCAGTCGAGATTTTTTTTTTTTCATTTTTACTTGGCAGCACCTTGAACCTTCCTTTATCCTCGCTCTCTGATGTTCTTAAGAGCTTTTAATAGAAGTTCCTTATACCGTTCACTTATTTAACTCTTTCGTGGGCAGTTGTCCTGTTTGACCATTTCAAATACAAACTTTTTTTTTCTTTTATAAAGAAATATTCCCTAACAAATTATACTATTACATTTTACAATTTTGTATATACATTATAACATCTATTATGATATGATAAAATTACATTTCTATTTTATTATTTTTCTAAATATGTTTTTAAGCTAGAAACATACTGATTTTTGAAAATATTTTTAACATGATTCTTATATCCAATAATATTTACATTAAATGTATTTAGCAATTTATTCTTTATACACTTAATAATTTGCTGTTCATCACTTATTCCCAATTGTCTTGCCATCCAGATACTTGAAATAAAATCAACGGCCAATACAAAAAGGGACGGAACCAACCTTATAAAATCAAAGACATTTGACATTGACAGAGGGTGAATTTCGGTGAAAGAACCCCGAAAGCAATATATCCGGAAATACGACATCACAGAAACTATTTATATAAACAGAACAGTCGGAAGATCCGGTTTAATACCGGCGACTGTTTTACCGTTAGTAATTCTCTTCTTTATTTCTTAAAAGGTTTAAAGGTTTAAAGGGCGCTCATGAATGGCAGAGGCAAGGGACAGTGACATTGCCCTAGCAGTCAGGATAATGCCCTAGAGACCGACCATATATTGATCAACGCCCAAGCCTCCTCTCCACCCAAGCTAGGACCAGGGAGGGCCAGGCAGTGGCTACCGATGACTCAGCAGATAGACCTATAGGCACCCCAAAACCCCCCAACCTTAGCTCACAAGGATGGTAAGGTTGCAGACACTAATGGCACTAACGAATCTGAATGGACTCGAACCCCCGTCTGGCAAACACCAGACAGAGACGTTACCAATCAGGCCACAACATCATCAACAAGGTTTCTGTTTTCTTCAGCATTACGTTTGTAACGTTGCCCCCCCCCCCCCCCCCCTGAAATACTCCTGACAACATTATCAACAAGGTTTCTGTTCTCTTCAGCATTACGTTAGTAAAGTTGCCCCCTGAAATACTCCTGACTGTACACACAAGCATTCGCACACAACCAACACGATGCTAGAATAAACAAATAGTCTCACGTAAACACAATTTCAGTTCACAAAGGTTCTTTCTCCACGTCTCTCTCAGCATCTGTGGTAATGTCCTATAAATAGGTATTCCATTATTATTATTATTATTATTATTATTATTATTATTATTATTATTATTATTATTATCCAAGCTACAACCCTAATTGGAAAAGCAAGATGCTATAAGCCCAGGGGCTCCTATAGGGAAAAAATAGACCAGTGAGGAAAGGAAATAAGGAAATAAATAAATGAAGAGAACAAATTAACAATAAATCATTCTAAAAAAATAACAACGTCAAAACAGATATGTCATATATAAACTATTAACAACGTCAAAAACAAATATGTCATATATAAACTATAAAAAGACTCATGTCCGCCTGGTCAACAAAAAAGCATTTGCTGCAACTTTGAACTTTTGAAGATACGGCTAAAATTAGGGCATTTCTGAAAATCGCGGAGGAAGAAGTATGACCAAAACAAAAGCTAAAGTCTTATTGTAAATTGGTCCAGGACAATGGCTCCTCACCCTCAAGATTTTTGCATTGACAATGTCTAACTATAGATGTGATAAATGATAGCTAATTTACTATCGAGAATCCCATTTGGTCTATTTCTTCTTCAATTGCATAAAAATGGTATACTGAATATTTTCTTTTTTATATTTTCAGAGATAACTCTATCATGATGAATTTAAAAAAAAAAGCATTCTTCAATGTTTTGAGTAGCACTCTTCTTTCATGTCTTTAGCTATTGAATCTTTTCTTAATTTGTTGAACAAAAAAATGCGGTCGATTAACCCTTTTACCCCCAGGTTATTTGGAACTTTCCAACCCTTAACCCCCAAGAGTTTTTTTTCGAGCACATTTTGCAATATATATTTTTTAAATTGCTCTAACAGCCTCAATTTTCGTCATAAAGAGGTCAGGTTGGTCTCATTCTTTTGGAAAATGCCTGAAGTTTCTGAAAAAGTTATAAAAAATATGGAAAAGTATAAGTAACAGTTTTTTGCAAGGACGTACCAGTACGTCCATGGGGGTAAAGGGATGAGTTTTTTTTTAACGTACCAGTACGTCCATTGGGGGTAAAAGGGTTAAATTCTTATGCCTGATGGGGATATTAATCTCTGGCACCATCGTTTAGTTAGTTCTTTGCGTATGTTCCATGAGATAGATTTTTCTTATATCTAAACCTTTTTAGCGTTCAGATTTTCCAAGAATGTACCATCCTGTACGTAGTATTAGGTATGCTGTCAATTTTTTTTTTTTTTTTTTTTTTTTTTTTTTTTTTTTTTTTTTTTATGTGACCAGATGGTGAAATAATCAACCTAAGCTGGCGGTCGAATCGATGAAACTTAGGAAGTTCAAACTAAGTTCAAAACTGTTGCGTATAATATTCTGTTGACCAGACTGACTAAACTCTCTATTCATACTTTATATACAAAAATCTATTATTAGTTTTGTTAATAATCTTAATATATTTTATACATTTTTTGTTTTGTTTTGTACCAACCGTGTGTTACACGATCGTACATAGTTCATTTTGTGTATATATTATGCTTGTATCTTCACTCTTCCCTCGCACTAAAAAGAACCAGAATAAACATGTCTGCTTTTCTCCTCTGTTACAGTATCTGTTTTTTTAACATGAAATTTCTTGTTGCTTCGAGCTTTTGTATATAAAGGAAAGTGTGTTCTATAATAAATTTACTCAGTTGCTTTCATACTGTCTTTGAGTCACAATCTTCTCTCGGCCCGTCACAGTTTTATTGTTTCTCATATATAGTTTATTCGTTTTTTCCTTTCCGTGCTGTGCATCCAGTTTTTCCAACTAGGGTTATAGCTTCGCTAGTAATAATGATGATGATATGAAGCGGGGGCTTTTTAAAGAAAGATTTTGAGAAGAGATAGCTCCTGTTTATCGGTTATTGTCGCACAGTCTTTTCCAAGAGCATTCCTCCTCCTTCTATACCTTTGTTCTTATACTCAAGTATTTATGAAATCCCCCCCCCCAAAAAAAAAAAAAACATTCTAAAGTAGGTGACGCCATATTTTTCTTTGCTTCAAGGACACATTTCTCGATATATAATAACAGACAAGAGACAAGAAATCAGTGATTTTCCTAGATCTGAGTATTAGCATACCGCTTTCTCTGTAAGGTCTACCTTTCGTTTTGGGTAAATGAAAAGGTTTTTGTTCGGATTCGGACATTTCCTTATAGGTCATTAATGAGATATGGTTGACATCTATAAGATATATCTTAGGTCACGGGCAAATGAATAGGTCCCAGGTATGATTCGAGAGTTTTCTATAATATCCAGAGCGTCATTGGGATTATGCGCATGACACAATTGTTTTTCTATGAAGGTTAACCATTTTTCAAAGATTATCCCTTCATGCTGAAAATGTATGACTCCGGTGTTAAGGAACTAGAGATTATTTTTCATAAAGTAACTCTTTAAAAAAAGTTAAAGTTGTGGGTTTTAGGTCTCCCCTGAGACGACCTTCATCATCTCCTCGGGCGATCATGAGCCAACTGGGACTATCACTAGCCCCCTCTAACCTCCCCCCCAGGCGCCACCCTGTGGAGTACCCCAGGTAGAGGGTCTCACACTAGTCGCGCCTTAGCGGGGACGCGAACTCGGGACCTCTGAAACAGAAGCCCACGACGCTACCAACCTATCTATCCGGGAGGATAGCAAACCCATTTTTAGTGGTAAGATCAGGTGGTGAGTTTTAGAGCACTTTGATAGGCTATTGTGCCATGTGAAGAAATGCAATAACAGAGGACTTCATCTTCTTGAAAAAAAAATCTACATCATCTTAATCGGTGGTGTTATTTGTGTGTGTCATCCGTCAAGTGTTTGTGCTGATGTGAAAATAAAAATCTCAAACAAGAAGAAGAAATATATTTAGCATTTTATGATAGAAAAAATGTTCAGGTAATATTTTTTTCTTAATTTGAAATTTTAATTTCACATGGTTATAATTTGTTAGCTAAACATATGTGGTCATAATATATATATATATATATATATATATATATATATATATATATATATATATATATATATATATATATGGTTAGTCTCTAGGGTATTGTCCTACTAAACTATTGTAATTATCCCTTTCCTCTGCTATTCATGAGTGAACTTTAAACCTTTCAAGCCTTAGAAAAGTAAAGAATGTTAAATGCCACGTCTCAAAGGAGTCAGCTGTTATCTCTCGGGTGGAAGCATTGCCTATGTAACGGCTCCCACTCCACGCGCACACAAAAGTGAAGGATGTTTAAATTCCGAACATCTGAGGAACTTTGTTTAATTGGAATTATTGACGGGTAAATTGAAGTGTTCGGTCAGACGACTTTCATTCCATCCCATTTTTCTTTTTTTATTTATCACTCATTTGTTATTCACTGATGTTATTTTAATTGATATTGTCGTCGTCGCTGTTGTTGTTGCTGTTGTTGTTATTGTTGTTGCTCTTTTTCTTCTTCTTCTTCTTCTTATTATTATTATTATTATTATTATGTTCCTGCAGTTGTTGTTGGTAACAAGAAGTAAAGAAACCAACTTAATTTACTCGTTAAGTAGAAAATTGGTATTGAGATGTGCATAGTGGAAATTTGAAGGTCAAATTGTACTTACCCCATTATCCATGGGCGCAAGGTCTATAGAATATTCTATAGACCTTGCATGGGCGAATCCTTCTTTCGTTTTACTTATTCATCTATACTTTTTTCGTAATATATCTTATTTTTATCCTGTTTAATCATTTGATTGGCTCTAATCCCCCTACAATTAATATTTTAATAGTGTTGCTCTTACTGTCTTCATAAAACATTATTTTAGATCGAAGAATTTTTTTTTTTTTTTTTTTTTTTTACGCAGACATCGAGATAAAGAAACGACGTATTTGGGTTACTGGGAAATTACTAGGCCCCCCCCCTTCCCCCACCCCACATCTCCATTCCCTCATATCGTCACTTCCTTTTCTTTCGATTGTTTATTAAAAACCTTGGCTTGATGTTGTGTTAATTGACGTTAATTGTCAGGGGAGTAATTACCGTGGCATGACGCTGAGATGAGAAAGATGCCAGTTTGGGAATTTCTCAGATTAGGAGACGTAAATTCTTACATTGAAAAGGTTGAATTTGGAGTCCCACAGGGTTCTGTCCTAGGTCCAATTCTATTTTTAGCCTACGTTAATGACATGATTAAATACATAGAAAACTGCCTGCTAATTCAATATGCTGATGACACACAAGTTCTTTTGGGTATGTACAGTATGTGCATCGGCGCATATACTCCGACTAATTGATTTTTGATTGATTTATTTAAAGTTCTCTAACATCCTTGACTAATTGAACTATGTATCTTTTTATAAAAGGGTATTTTATAGATGTAATTACCGGTAGTATATTGACTTTATTGATCTATTTTATAAAATTCTTTCATAATCATTCTGATTCTATAACGACTGATTCACATATGATTTTTTACTTCTAGATTCTTATCAAAGGACTGTTTTAAACTCAAAACATCTCTCATATATGATATGGAGCAAGTGTCTAACTATATATATATATATATATATATATATATATATATATATATATATATATATATATATATATATATATATATATATATATATATGCGTAAAATCACAGGAAAACGTGATGCTCAGATGCAAAAGAACCACAGGGAAAATGAAAATACGAAATATACGATTAAGTCCTGACTAGCTTCGCGATACTTCTTCAGAGGACTGAAGAAGCATCACGAAACTAGTCAGGATAAGAGAGAGAGAGAGAGAGAGAGAGAGAGAGAGAGAGAGAGAGAGAGAGAGAGAGAGAGAGAGAGAGAGAGGGGCGTTTACACGGAAACCATACTCTACCACAAATTGCTGATCGAGTGGTTAGGAAAGGAAGGGGGAGGGGGTGGGAAGGGTTGAATTTGTGTGCGTGTGCGTGTGTGTGTGCGTAACTATCTAAACATTTAGACGTCACTTTTGACGGCTGGGGTACATTAGGTTTACGTGAATATTGTAAAGTTTTATGCATATACATTATAAGTAGAGGGTTTTAAGTACCTACATGCTTCTTTTACTGTTATCTTTACGAAAGGGACAACGTTGTGAACACTGGATCATGGCTCTCATGTTCCATAATTGAACAACTACCGCCTTTGTTGTTGGGGTATTAAAGCCAACACTTGTTGTTGGCACGGGCCTTTCCCTTGGTTGGCCCGTAGTAACTACCGCCAAGCGTGTGCGGGTCTTATTCCCCAGAGACAGAAATGGTACAGGTTCGGGAGGGGTATTCTTTAAGGAGAGAATCTTGGGACGGTTTCTTTTCATTTACTTTTGGTTTTCCCAACTCGTGTAACCTTTCTACATATTCCTACATGGTTAATCACTCATCTTTTTATCTTCCCTTTCTGTTTTTGTTTTATATTAAGACTTGGGGCTATAAATAAGCATTTATATTGCCATTTTCCATCGTAAATAAAGGATCGGTTAAGTCTCTCTCTCTCTCTCTCTCTCTCTCTCTCTCTCTCTCTCTCTCTCTCTCCATTGACTGCTGCCTCATAATGTCTATATACATCATTGCATTTTCTTAAAATCAACTGTTTTAAACTGATTTTCTCATTGAAGGTGATCAAGTCAATGAATTATATATATCAACAGATGGTTATATGGGTGGACATTTTCAAACGTCCCCTTGTATATATTCACAACTATTTTCCCTCTTTAAATGGTAGATTAGACAAAGAAATTAAATAATTTATTTACGTTGAAATATATACTGTATGTTTAAATATATTTACGAAAATTCAGCAGGAACGCCGAAGATTGTAAAAGCAGTAACATTGTTAAAACTAGCATCAGTATCAAAATAATGCCGTTCTTCTAATTTGTAATTTGTAATTATGTGTACAGCCGTTCTTCTAATTTGTAATTTGTAATTATGTGTACAGCCGTTCTTCTAATTTGTAATTTGTAATTTGTAATTATGTGTATAGCCGTTCTTCTAATTTGTAATTTGTAATTTGTAATTTGTAATTATGTGTATAGCCGTTCTTCTAATTTGTAATTTGTAATTATGTGTATAGCCGTTCTTCTAATTTGTAATTTGTAATCTGTAATTTGTAATTATGTGTATAGCCGTTCTTCTAATTTGTAATTTGTAATCTGTAATTTGTAATTATGTGTATAGCATATGGATAAGCCGTATGCAGAAACTTAGTGAAAATGATACTCTTGGGTTTCTTAGAGGGAGATTAAATTATGTGAGATGGTTTGCGTCAATTTTGTATAAGGAAAAATTGAAGAAACTTGTGTTCAACTATTTAATTGACAAAATGTAAATATTGTATTTTGTTATTTTAAATAAAAGTTTAAAAAAAAATGTAAATTTGTTTGAAAAAAAAATCTAGTACCATTAGTCAAATTACACAGTGCATTATAAACCATGCAAAATCTCATCTAGTAAATAATGAGTATGTATCACAGTCCTTGGAATTCCATCCTACATTGAACAAGACGACGGAAACACCCATTGTGGTACCAGTTAAGGACCTTCGGTGCCAAAGGGCCGACCATATGTGAATTTCAGGGGAAGCAGAAGTTGGTCAGTTTATAATGTGTTTGTCTCTATTTATTTATTTTCAGAAATTCTACGTTTATCTTTAGTTTAGGTTTGGGTTATTCATTTTATTTATTCATTTAGTATAACTTATTGGCTCTTTACTCCTGTCTCTTTACTTTACTTTATTGTTCGTCATTCTTCACTATCGAGTAAGATCTACATTTAAAGAATAGAATGGTAAAACTTTGATATGAAATAACGGAGATTGATAGATATACCTAGACTCAGAATTGATTTCTTTAAATGTATTTTATTATATGTATATATATATATATATATATATATATATATATATATATATACATATATACTGTATATGTATATATATACATATATATATGTATATATATATATATATATATATATTAGAGAGAGAGAGAGAGAGAGAGAGAGAGAGAGAGAGAGAGAGAGAGAGAGAGAGAGAGAGAGAGAGAGAGAGAAAGAGAGAGAGAGAGATTCTTGCTCGTTCTAGTGACAATAATCTTGCTTCATTGCCTACGCGGAAAAAATAAATGTTCGAAACGTCGAGTTTGAACAAAAGGTAAAGATAAAATCTCGTTATGCCTGATCGAAAGTAACGTTTTGTGAAAACCAGTTGGAAACAATTGCGCAGTGAAAGACGCACGAGGAAACTTCAACGAGTCAAGAATCGAAGAGAAACTACTGATGTCATTCCAGATGAGGCAAGAAGCACACAACTAGAGGCTAAGCGTTGTTGCTTTTTTGTCAACACACCTCCTCCTACGTGCGTCTAGAGAGCGTGCCAGCTCAACCTGGCCTGAAGCCTGAAGCCTGGCTCTTTCTTTTCGTCTGAAGACATACGCAGGCAGGTGCACCTCGTTCATGTGATCGAAAAAGATCTTACGACCTCACATTCAGTTGCATAAACAGCAGCCACGGGTTCAAGGAGCGTTTGGTTTAATGGAATTTACTTGGACAAAAAAAAAATGTTTTTGGGAATTGCTGTCTGGGAATGAAAGATTAAAAAGTGTCAGGCTTTACACTACTGTCAGGGGTAAAGTTGAAACATTAAGCAGTTAATCCGAGTATCAAATATATTCGGTACTTGGGTAACTCTCTACAATATAAAAACCTCTAATAGATGGAAAACAATGTAATAGATCTTCCTCGGGCTTTTAGTTCTTTCTCGTGTCTTCAGATATTTTTTCAAACGGTGTGCTGCAGTGTTTATGTCGTTTAAATTCGTTGGATATATGAAAAATAACATATTTCGCTTTTCTGGAGCATAAAAAAATGTATTATTTACATCAACAATTATCACAAAACCTGTTTCCTATTCCGTACGCTGGTTCATTTATTATTATTATTATTATTATTATTATTATTATTATTATTATTATCGTGGTTGTTGTTATTATTATTATTGTTGTTGTTGTTGTTGCAAACTTTGGTCACATCGATAACACAAAGCTGTAGGCTATTCTCACTATTGTCACAAATGATCAGTTGTTAAATTAGTTAAAGTCGTCCACTCAGAAGCCAGATTTAATGATAGAAAATCTTTGAAGTGTTGGTTTCAAGGTGACTAAGGTATAGGAAGCCTTTCAGTGAGACGCCTTCAGCAGAATGTGAGATCCTTGTATGGTTCGGTAATAACTCATGATAATCTCTCTCTCTCTCTCTCTCTCTCTCTCTCTCTCTCTCTCTCTCTCTCTCTCTCTCTCTATATATATATATATATATATATATATATATATATATATATAGAGAGAGAGAGAGAGAGAGGAGAGAGAGAGAGAGAGAGAGAGAGATTAATATTGATTTTCGTTTTATTACTATAGTTTCTCATTTGATGTAGCAGTATTTATTTTATATAAATATTTGAATTTTGTATTGATTTATATATATATATATATATATATATATATATATATATTTATATATATATATATATATATATATATATATATATATATATATATGAGGGACAGAGAGATCTTCCTTAAATGTTTTAGCAGTAATTTATTAATAATACGATAGTTATTATTATTATTATCATTATTATTATTATTATTATTATTATTATTATTATTATTATCAGGAGACACTTTATATGGTGTAGATGTTTTCAGTTTATTTTAACAATATTTCTCGGCTTGGTATATATCCTTAAGGGTAATCAATATCCGAAATATGATTCCAGCCGACAATTGTGTGATCACCAATTCTCACTGTGCTCAGTTTCTTGGTTCTTTTATTCTTTCTAATAATAAACTCTGTCATTCATTTTCTAATTCCATTTGCCTTTGTCCTGTAACTTTTCATTTTTCTCTCAAGGCTTAAAGGTTTAAACTTTTCATTTTTCTCTCAAGGCTTAAAGGTTTAAACTTTTCATTTTTCTCTCAAGGCTTAAAGGTTTAAACTTTTCATTTTTCTCTCAAGGCTTAAAGGTTTAAACTTTTCATTTTTCTCTCAAGGCTTAAAGGTTTAAACTTTCCATTTTTCTCTCAAGGCTTAAAGGTTTAAAGTCAACTCATGAACGGCAGAGGCAAGGGACAGTGACATTGCCCTATCATGCTGGACAATGCCCCAGAGACTGACCATATATACACATGATCAGTGCCCAAGCCCCCTCTCCATCCAGGCTGGGACCAGGAAGGCCAGGCAATGGCTGCTGATGATTCAAACCGCCCCCATCCTTAGCTCACTAGGATGGTGAGGTTGCAGGGACCAAAGAAACTAACGAGTTTGAGCGGGACTCGAACCCCAGTTTGACGTTCCGTTTGTTACTCTCATGTAAAATTATATTTGCAGTCAACCTAAACTACGATCGTAAGATGAGAGAGAGAGAGAGAGAGAGAGAGAGAGAGAGAGAGAGAGAGAGAGAGATAAAACAATGTTTAGTTCTTGCTTGGTTTCCTGACTTTTCCCATACTGTACAAGTTTGACATTCCTTTTCACTTCGCTTCTCGGATGATGGGCATTGCCGAAGCCATTTAAGACCTTCATCTGAAACCTAGAATATGAATATTTAAGTTAGTGACAAACGATGACTCATTTATTGTAAACTTTATCAATGTCATTGCTAAATTAGGCTAAGTCTTTTAGTAATATACCACCAGGCCTTCTCCATCACGAGGCTCAATACTACACAGTACTCTAGAAGTTTTATTCCAGCTGTTACCAAGTTGTGGAATGAACTTCCTAATCGGGTAGTTGAATCAGTAGAACTTCAAAAGTTCAAAGTTGGAGCAAATGCTTTTTTGTTGACCAGGCGGACATGAGGCTTTTTATAGTTTATTTATGACATATTTGTTTTTGATGTTGTTATTAGTTTATATATAACATGCCTGTTTTGACGTTGTTACTTTTTTTAGAA
>NC_090725.1:3881283-3885512 GCF_036898095.1 Palaemon carinicauda | reverse complement strand
AAATTTGTTGAGAGCAATATTACAACCAAAATCTTCATGAAAACGAAAAAAAAAAAAAGTTGTGCATATCCCGGGTCGTGCTTATTCCGATCGTGCATATCCTTGTCGTGCATATCCCGGTCGTGCATATCGCGGTCGTGCATATCCTAGTCGTGCATATCCCGGTCTTGCCTATCCCGGTCTTGCCTATCCTGGTCGTGTATATTTCGATCGTGCATACGCTGGTCGTGCATATCTCAGTCGTGCATATCATATTCGTGCATATCCTAGTCGTGCATATCCGGTATGCATATCCTGGTCGTGCATATCCCGATCGTGCATATCGCGGTCGTGCATATCCGGTCGTGCATATCCCGGTCGTGCATATCCCGGTCGTGTATATTTCGAGCGTGCATATCCTGGTCGTGCATATCCCAGTCTGTGCATATCCCAGTCGTGCATATCCCGGTCGTGCATATCACGGTCGTGCTTATCCCGATCGTGCATATCCCGGTCGAGCATATCCCGGTCGTGTATATTCGATCGTGCATATCCCAGTCGTGCATATCCCGGTATGCATATCTGGTCGTGCATATCCCGATCGTGCATATCGCGGTCGTGCATATCCTAGTCGTGCATATCCCGGTCGTGCATATCCCGGTCTTGCTTATCCCGATCGTGCATATCCCGGTCGTGTATATTTCGATCGTGCATATCCTGGTCGTGCAGATCCAGTCGTGCATATCCCGATCGTGCATATCCCGGTTGTGCATATCCCAGTGGTGCATATCCCGGTCCTTCTCGAAAAAGTTCTACCAACTCAAACTTATTCCGATTTTTTTCATAAATATTATCAGAACCAATTACATAGTTTAATAAATTTATGCAATACTCCATCTCTTTACATGTATGAAATTATATACAATTATATGTATTCATTTATTTGACAAATTGTGTGTAATAGGAGATGATGAATGGAGAAGTATTGAATTTTTTTTTTTATCTTTTATTATGAAAATACAATTACATTTTCTTAACATACATTTTTTTCTTTTTTATAAAGAAATATTTCCTTAAAAAATTATATTTTACATTTTTGTATATAAATTATAACATCTAATATATGATAAAATTACATTTTTATTTTATTATTTTTCTAATATGTTTTTAAGTTAGAAACATACTGATTTGTGAGAATATTTTTACATGATTCTTATATCCATTAAAAGCCCAAGATAGAGACGACTGGCGAAATCTAACAGAGGCCCTTTGCGTCAATAGGCGTAGGAGATGATGATGATGATGATGATGTACATTTGTAAATTCTGAAAATTATGTTTTAACATATGATGAAATTTAGCATTCACGTTATTTCTTGAATTTTGTCAAACACGAACTTGCTTAGATAAGTACTTAATGTTTTTATTCTCGACTCTAGCCAATAAGTAAATAGTATTTTTCCTGACAATTGTATTATATTTACGAATATTCTTATTGTTATTATTGTTATTTCTATATAATAACATTTTGATGACAAAAGTATTAGCTAAGCATGATTATGGACGGAGTACATTCCATAAGATTGCTGCAATGAATTAGCAAAATGAAAAGAAGTAATTTAAAGATGACTATTTTTTATCATCTCAAGAACTTCGATCCCAAAAACTGGAAAAGACCAATCTTAATATAGTAAGTCAGTCATCTTTCGTTCAACGAAACCTGTAAGATAGATATATTGCTGCCCGCCTATACTGAATATATATATATATATATATATATATATATATATATATTTATATATATATATATATATATATATATATACATATATATATGTGTGTGTGTGTGTGGTGGTGTGCATGTATATGTGTATGTATATATATAAATATATATATAGTATATATATATAATATATATATATATGTGTGTGTGTGTGTGTGTGCGTGTGTATGTATGTATATATATGTATATATATACACATATATATACTGTATATATACATATATATATATATGTGTGTGCATATGAATATATATATATATATATATATATATATATATATATATATATATATATATACATATAAGTATCCTATAGATCTCTCTCTCTCTCTCTCTCTCTCTCTCTCTCTCTCTCATCTCTCCTCTCTCTCTCTCTCTCTCTTTCTCGTAATACTATGGCGTTCCAAACCCTCCGAGTGGGTAACCTTTGAAGGAGAAAGTTGACCTTTCCGACCCGGCTAATTCAGGCTTTAATGGAGTCAAATAAATCACTAGCGATGAGACTAAGGCGTGTCTTCAAAACCAGTGTTCGAGTGTTTCGACTTGAAACTTTCTTTAGGGATGAAAATGTTTTTCTTTATCTAAACAGGAGGAGTTCGTACTCTCTTATTTCTTTCTCTATTCGCTGGCTTTTGTACTCTAATCATGCTTCTAACAGGCGTACTTACTCACGAGAACAGACAGGCATAACCGTCGCACTTCCAAATACACACACACACACACATATATATATATATACACACATATATATACATATAGACATAAATATACATTATACACACACAAACATATATACTCTCTCTCTCTCTCTCTCTCTCTCTCTCTCTCTCTCTCTCTCTCTCTCTCTATATATATATATATATATATATATGTGTGTGTGTGTGTGTGTGTGGACAATTACACAGAAACACACTCACACACACAACACGCACACACCACGCACACACACTCATATATATATATATATATATATATATATATATATATATATATATACATATATATATATGTATATCTGTATTTATATATATACATATATATATATGTATATATATATATACTGTAAATATATATATATATATATATACATATATATATATGTAAATACTGTATTTATATATATATAATATATATATATATATATATATACTGTATATATTATATATATATATATATATATATATATATATATGCTTAATATTAGAAATACATACATAGTTACCATGCAATCTTCTACAAACCATATAAAGAGAAATTGGACAGCTTGAAAAATGTGGGGAAAATACTCGAGAAACCTTCAACCAACAATACCAGTCGCTTCAAAATCCTGATTAAAGTACCCAATTACTACTTTCTCCAAACAATTTACGAAATGGTTTAATACCAGTAAAGTAGAATTTCTCCAGCGATTCAAATGCCTTAAGATGAGGAGGAGGATTTGGAGTTAAGGAAATACACAAAAACTAGTGATTACCTTATACAGTATTATTATTATTATTATTATTATTATTATTATTATTATTATTATTATTATTATTATGTATTATTATTATTATTATTACTATTCAAGCTACAACCCTAGTTGGAAAAGCAAGATGCTATAAGCACGCTTTTCTGTTAAAAGGTGTCAAGCAATGCATTCATTTAAATGGTATTAAAGCATTAAAATATATTGCTAAAATTATCTTTTCCCAATGTATATATAACTCTGGTCAGTTTACACAGTTTTCTGATACTCCTTTCCAGGATACAAAACAAAATGCTGTACTGGAAAATGGAAAATAAGTAATGGATAAAATGATATAAATACCCATGGAAGTTGATGTAAATGTTTTAAAAGGAAAAAGGGGAAAAAACCAGCGCAGACCAAAACAAACATCAAAACCAGGGAATAAATGATTTAAAAAAATACAAAGTAGCAAGATAGAATATTATGGAAGTAGTGAATTACCGATAAAATTCAATAAGCAGGAAGAGAAAGTAGAATTATATCCATGAAGATAAAATTCAAAACCGATTTTACAAAAAAGGAAAAAATAAATAAGAATAAAAGTGAGGGGTTCGATAAAAAAAAAATTCAAAACCGATTTTACAAAAAAAAAGGAAAAAATAAATAAGAATAAAAGTGAGGGGTTCGATAAAAAAAAAAGACAACCGAGAAACATTAGATAAGGGAAGGGGGGAAGACACGAGCGAATAAGAGGAGAAACTCATCCCGAAAGAGGGAGACTGATCCCAGAGAAGAGAAAGTAGTGAGAACACAGGACTGCGTACCTGTCGTGATGCCAAGGCAGGAAGACACCACCAACGAAAGAAAGTGGGGAGCGTCGACTAACAATTAAAGAGAGAGAGAGAGAGAGAGAGAGAGAGAGAGAGAGAGAGAGAGAGAGAGAGAGAGACCTATGTCAGGCACAAAGAAGAATTTCCTTTTCAATCTCAACAGTAAATAAAGAAAAGACGAAACCATGT
>NC_090725.1:3873783-3876283 GCF_036898095.1 Palaemon carinicauda | reverse complement strand
AGCGTTTGCAACATGTAAGATAGATATAATTTGGAAAAAGATTTTGAGGGTAGATTTCGGAGCATATATATATATATATATATATATATATATATATATATATATATATATATATATATATATATATATATATATATGTGTGTGTGTGTGTGTGTGTGTGTGTGTGTGTGTGTATATATATATATATATATATATATATATATATATATATATATATATATATATATATATTATGAAATTAACAGTACTGTTCGGCATACGATAGAAATATGAAACTAATAACATTTTGATAATTGTATCTAAATGCCATATGATATTCCACAGTCATTTAACCCAAAATAAAATACTTAGTGGCTTGCATGCAAGTCTAATTCAAGCAAAGATGAAACAGCAATTTTATCTTTCCCTTTCAGTAAACCCAAACTTTTATAACAAACTGAAATAGCCTAATAGAAGTGATCTTGCAATGATCTCCCTCTTTGTGTTTGTCGATCTCTCTCTCGACGAATGTTTGTACAGGCGAACTAAAAAATGACCAGAACACAAACATCTTCAACCGAGAGCACAGAGACACCATGATAAAAGGTCTTCGAGGAATTATGTAACTAATATACTTTCACATTTACCTCCGACTGCCCCTCACCTTCCCTCTCGGTTTCTTTTTTTCTTTTGCATAAGATTGGACTTAATCGTCAACACCAAAGCCCCACCATTCTATGACGTCATTGAGGGTTGTGAGCCTTTCGTTGTGTTCCAGGTACAGTGTTGCCAGATGGGCTAGTATAAAAATCCCCAAAACAACATAAAAATCCCTAAAATAACCAAAACATTCCCCATTTCCACAAATATATTCTCTTCTGTATTGGTCATGTAGGCTTTACTAATATAGAAATTACTCAATATACTTCATATAAGCACAAACAAACTAATTGCAACGATATAAAGGTTTACTCGTGTTTGTTTCTTCATAGAAATGTGTACGGAATATCCCCATCAGACGCCCAAAATCCCCAAATCTAGGGATAAATTCCCATACCTGGCAACACTGTCCAGGTACCCTCGTCATTATGAAAGGAGGGAAATGATTATGTATTCCATTAAGAATGTCAGAGGCATCCGAACATTCACTCGGACTTAGCATTCCA
The DNA here is from genome assembly GCF_036898095.1 of Palaemon carinicauda. Classification (NCBI taxonomy): domain Eukaryota; kingdom Metazoa; phylum Arthropoda; class Malacostraca; order Decapoda; family Palaemonidae; genus Palaemon; species Palaemon carinicauda. The sequence goes on along the minus strand of NC_090725.1, from coordinate 3,875,138 downwards.
GCTAGCTGGGGGTCAATGCCTCCTAAGGACCTGGAAGGACGATGCCAAAAGTGGAACACGTCATTTAAAGGTTTAAAGGTTTAAAGGTCGCTCATGAATGGCAGAGGCAAGGGCCAGTGACATTGCCCTAGCAATTAGGACAATGTCCTAGAGACTGACCATATATTATATGATCAGCGCCCAAGCCTCCTCTCCACCCAAGCTAGGACCAGGGAGGGCCAGGCAGTGGCTGCTGATGACTCAACAGATAGACCTATAGGCTCCCCCAAACCCCCCAACATTAGCTCACAAGGATGGTAAGGTTGCAGACACTAATGGCACTAACGAGTCTGAACCCCCGACTGGCAAACACCAGGCAGTGACGTTACCAATCAGGCCACAGCAACCCCTAATGATTAGAAGAAACAAGTGTAACTATAATGGCTATTTCAATTGGCCCAACACTCCAACATAGACATCTTAATTCAGTGAACACCATAGGACCGACTGTATGTAAAGTCATCATTAAGTAATTCTACTGGAAACGTTTCTATTTAAATAAAATGGTTTCTTTTATGCTAAATGCAACATAGAAAGAAATTATTCAACTGACATATTAAGAATCGTAGGAAATTTTTGAGATATATCAAAGGAGATTCTAAGATATGTATAAAAACCCCCTGTGTGTCTAGGATTAAAGAAAAATAGATGGGTCAGAGAGAAAGTGGTTTGGTCACTTTCCTTCTTGCTATTTGTCCTTCGGCCAAACTACCCACCAACGCCTCAAAATCTAAAAGAATGTGCCAGAGATTCGATTTCACTTTTTTTATGCTTATCCTTCGGTTCAAATTTAATCTTTATGAGAGAGAGAGAGAGAGAGAGAGAGAGAGAGAGAGAGAGAGAGAGAGAGAGAGAGAGAGAGAGAGAGAGGTAAAATATAAAAAGGACAATTTCAAATGTCCAAAAACTCGCAAAAAGTCTCTGCCCATATATTGACTGACATTTGAATGTTCACATAAATTTGGCCTTTTTAATGAAAAATTTCAATTTCCAAAGTTCCAAAATTCGAATGCTTACGTAAAAAAAAAAAGTTAACAACAGAATCATATTTGGGTAAAATATGAAAATAGTAGCAAATAGATAATTCATATCTTGGCAGACTGAGCTGGCATCATTCCCGCACAAGATCGCGTTCTTTAGAGAAGCCGATATGGAGAAAGGCGTTTAATAAAACCCTTTCGTGTGTCAATTTACAACACCCCCTTAATCCTCTTTTGGCTGTTCGGTATCGCGTAGATAATTGGCGTATTTTGCAAGGACCATAAACTGACGGCCTCAGTTCGGAGTACTATTGCTTACGAAATCGACTAGATAAA
>NC_090725.1:3841283-3868783 GCF_036898095.1 Palaemon carinicauda | reverse complement strand
ATGGGGTGGATGTGGCAATAGAGAAGCGAGGGTAGCTGTTCCGTCCATTTTCAGGTTTTGAGAATTTTCTTTCCTTTAGAAAAGCAAAGTAAAAAGGATTTTGAAAAGGTTTTATTTGAATTCCTTCGTTACTTTGTTTTCATAGTAGAAAATAAAGATGTGAAAATTAAAGTGATAAATTAGAAATGTAGAAATGATAAAAGATCTTTGATATATACTGATCTTGCGTAATCAAAGATATGAAGAATCTTTGATAACGCATGATCATTACCACAAGTAAATGGAAACGATGCTACTGACGAAATGTAGTGGTTAGTATTTCCTTCAGGATATAAAATCCCACATGAATATTATTATGTTGAATTCAAGGCTAAACACCCAGGATATCTTATTACTTTTGAGAAATTTTAACATTTTCGTAGTATAGGTCTACCTTTCCAGAGTTACCAATTTGGCTTTTTTTCAGGCCAAAAAACTCCTTAAATTTGGCCTTTTTTAAAATTGGTTGGCCTTTAGTAATATGAAAAAATGCGGACCTTATATACTATATATTTGGCCTTTTTCTACTAACGGGTTGGGCTTTTAAAGCTTCTGCTGACTAGAAGTTGGCCTTTTCACATTTAGAAAACCTTGCAACCCTGCTTTAAGGCTCACAATGTTGCTCAAATATGCTCAACATCCGAACCATAGCAAACACACACGAAAAGGAGATGCACAAATGGGGCAAGTTCATATACAATTATTGATTGAATTCAAATAACTTAATTAAATGTAACCATTGTATGTTGATTATTAAAATCAAATTCGAGGAGTTGATTTTAATCGTGTTTTCTATGAGCGCATTTTAGCTTAGCCAGTAATAATAATAATAATAATAATAATAATAATAATAATAATAATAATAATAATAATAATAATAAAATACTAACGAGTTATGTAAATGTTGACTATCAAAATCAAATTCGAGGAGTTGATTTTAATCATGTTTTCTATGAGCGCATTTTAGCTTAGCCAGAAATAATAATAATAATAATAATAATAATAATAATAATAATAATAATAATAATAAAATACTACCGAGTTATGTAAATAGTTCATGTCGACTTTTTTAATTTCAGAAACGAATAAATCATAAACTTATACCATAATTTTTCGATGTTATTCGGACAGCTACATTGTAAAATAATTGCAGATTTTTTTATTCACACGAATGTGCAGAAAGAGAAGAATAAAGAAATGGACTGACTTGTAAAATGTCATGCAATGACACAGTATAATAAGTAATCGTAGATAATGTCCATCTAAAGAAACTTTCCAATTACTTAAATGATCTTGGAGCAAGACATGTAGCTCAAAGAAAATGATTCTGATAAAAGTGTTTCAAAAGTTCACCGGGAAAGAATATATTTTCCTCTGATATCTTACGTTTATTACAAACCAAATGCTTTCGATACCTATAATATTTGTTATCTTATGAAAACAATTTTTTTTTTTTTTTTTTTTTTTTTTTTTTACAAATGGTCTTATAACCTTTAGGGGATAAATCTATTTAGAATATGTCATAGTAAAACATTAGAAAGTTTAAGTGTTTCAAAAGTTCACCGGGAAAGAATATATTTTCCTCTGATATCTTACGTTTATTACAAACCAAATGCTTTCGATACCTATCATTTTTGTTATCTTATGAAAATAATATTTTTTTTTTTTTTTTTTTTTTTTTTTTTTTTTTTTTTTTTTTTTTTTTACAAAGCGGTCATATAACCTTTAGGGGATAAATCTATTTAGAATATTTCATAGTAAAACATTAGAAAGTTATAATTAGATATAATTATGATTAAAGTCATGCTATCTAAAGAAACTTTGAGCCAAATGTCATAAGAGCTTAGATACATTTTCTAGGTCTTTCTCGCCTCCTAACTCCTGGCAGTTCTGAATTATACACTCATTTTACTAACTTATCTTCGTCCATTCTTCCCATACGACCAAACCACCTGAAAGTTCTCTTAACCGTCCCTTCGCCTATATTAGCTATTTTACCACTTCTTTAGCGTACTTCCTCATTTTCGGCACTCTCAATGCGTTTTATAGCGCTTTTATTACTCGAACCATTCATTTCAAAAGCTTCTAGCTCTTTTCCTACATTGGCATTCATAAACCTAGTTTCCTTTCTATAGAGGAAAAGTGGTTTAACCATAACTTTTCCTACATTGGCATTCAAAAACCTAGTTTCCTTTCCATAGAGGAAAAGTGGTTTAACCATAACTTTTCCTATATTGGCATTCAAAAACCTAGTTTCCTTTCCATAGAGGAAAAGTGGTTTAACCATAACTTTTCCTACATTGGCATTCAAAAACCTAGTTTCCTTTCCATAGAGGAAAAGTGGTTTAACCATAACTTTTCCTATATTGGCATTCAAAAACCTAGTTTCCTTTCCATAGAGGAAAAGTGGTTTAACCATAACTTCATACACTTCAACCCTGGTTTTAACAAACATACCAAGTTTTTTTTTTTTTTTTTTTAATCAACCTTTCACAATCCTTCTGACAGCTTTATTACCCCATCTCTCATCATGTCATTATGCATTACATTTACCTTGATACCTATTTGCATGAACCCCTTCGATTCTTCCACGGTCCATTTAATTACTCTATTTTCAGGTTTCAATTTTCAACTCTGTAATCTGCATTACAATCCCTAATATCGCAATAGGGTCTGCCCCTCTCCTTTAGTCTTCTCCTGTACTTTTCTTTCTCCCTATTTCACTAATCTTTCCCATCCCGAGTACCTGCCTTTGAGCTCTAAACTGGATTGTATCCAGGGGTACTCTTCCTTTCCCCATATTCTCCACTTCCCTATTCTTATCATACTCATACTCATTATCTTATGTTTACTCTCAAAAGTGTACTTTCAAGTTTCTCCTGTTGAAAAAAAGCAAGACTTCATTCATCTTTTTTTTTTCTACACCACAGCACATGTTGTTTTCTATTTACAGTTGGGTAGATAGGTAGGAGGTAGGTACTGGGGATCCACCAACCTAGAAAATATGAGCCAAGCTGAGTGATGTACCAACCGTGTGTCACACGATCGTACATGGTTCATTTTGTGCTTGTATCTTCTCTCTCCCCTTGCACTAAAAAGAACCTGAAAAATCATGTCTGCTTTTTTCCTCTGTAACAGTGTCAATATTTGAACATGAAAATTCTTGTTGCTTTGAGATTTTGTATATAAAGGAGAGTGTTCTTTAATAAACTAACTCAGTTGCTTTCACACTGCCTTTGAGTTCACAACCTTCTCTCGGCTCCGCCATAGTGACAAGCGGAGTAGCCAAAATAATTAGCCATACACAGATAAGTTGAGGAATGATATTCCTAACCATGAGGTTGAATCGGTGGGAATTTGGAATTTCAATAAAGGGGATGATGCTATTTTTGGTAAGGTTAACCTAAGTCTAATTTCTTATTTTAAAGGCCGCTCATGAATGGCAGAGGCAAGGGACAGTGACATTGCCCTAGCAGTCAGGACAATACCCTAGAGACTGACCATATATTATATGATAAGCGCCCAAGCCTCCTCTCCACCCAAGCTAGGACCAGGGAGGGCCAGGCAGTGGCTCCTGATGACTTAGCAGATAGACCTATAGGCTCCCCCAAACCCCCCAACCTTAGCTCACAAGGATGGTAAGGTTGCAGACACTAATGGCACTAACGAGTCTAAGCGGGACTCGAACCCCCGACCGGCAAACACCAGGCAGAGACGTTACCAATCAGGCCACAGCACCCTCTGATCTCTTCCGGTCAGACACGGGCTTAGCAAACTAGTCTCGTTTTATGGTTTAAAGGTTTAAAAGCCACTCATGAATGGCAGTGGCAAGGGAGAGTGACATTGTCCTAGCAAGCATGACAATGCCCTAGAGACTGACCATAAATCATATAATCAGCGCCCAAGCACCCTCTCCACTCAAGCTAGGACCAGATAATGACTGCTGTTGACTCAGCAGATAGACCTATAGGCTCCCACAAATCCCCCAACCTTAGCTCACAAGGATGGTGAGGTTGCACTAACGAGTCTGAGCGGGACTCGAACCCCCGACTGGCAAACACCAAGCAGAGACTTTACCAATCAGGCCACGGCAACCCTATATAATTTAACTTTAGCTTTTTATTACTATTTTTTTTCAGCTTATTCTTACTTTTACTTTTCTATTGCACAATGGTCTGCTATCCTTATAAGGTTGCTGGGGCCTGCAGGACTTTTTCTTAATTAGGGCTTCAACTTGGCTCATGATAATGATAATATATATGTATATATATATATATATATATATATATATATATATATATATATATATGTATATATATACAGTATATATATATATATATATATACATATATATATATATATATATATATATATATATGTATATACACACACACACACACACACATATATATATATATATATATATATATATATATATATATATATATATATATATATATATATATATATATATATATATATATGATGAATGGGAGTGTGTCTGCATGTATAATTGCATTCTTGAGCACATGCATACCTTTTGCAAATATTGAGTCCATTCACATAAGAGAAAATGAGACAAAGATCAATGCTATAACCATTCTCTAGTTACTGCACGATCGTGCATAAATTATTTTGTATATATTATGCTTGTATCTGCGCTCTTCCCTCGCACTAAAAAGAACCAGAATAAACATGTCTGCGTGTTTCCTCTGTAACATTGTCTGTTTCTCGAACATGAAAATTCCTGTTGCCTTGAGGTTTTGTATATAAAGGAGAGTGTTCTTTAATAAAGTTAATAAGTTGATTGCATCCCGCCTTTGAGTTATAACCTTCTCTCGGCCGTCACATTACTGAAGGATGATCTCCACATTGCAAATTGAGTCCCCTACACATACTATATTATTCGCATCTGTATTGCAGGAACTCAAGTGCTTTCTTTTCATTTTCATTACTTCCCCACTCGTAACTATCTAACATTTTTTTAGCATTTTTTTTTCTCTTTCTTCTAACCGATTCAAATTATATACCGTTCTCATCTCATCCATACATACACACCTATATATATATATATATATATATATATATATATGTGTGTGTGTGTGTGTGTGTATATATACAGTATATATATATATATATATATATATATATATATGTATATATATATATATATATATATATATGCATATGTTTATAGATTTATGTACTTACCATATATACATCATACCCACACATTTATATATATTTATATACTTATATATATATATATATATATATACATATATATATATATATATATATATATATATATATATATATATATATACTATATATATACATATATATATACATATATATATATATATATGTGTGTGTGTGTGTGTATACTTTTACAGGGCTGCTAATTCCATAAATAACATAAACATTAAACCCAATTTATATATATAAGAATGTTTCCTGATATACAGTGTACAATACCAACAACTTACACACGGCATCTAAATTCCATAAGTAAGTCCTTCCTTGACAACATCATTTTCCTTTTCTCTTTTTCCCAAAAGCAACATGTGGTTAGGTGCAATGTCCTTCACTTGTTTTATCTAAAGAAATTACCAGCAATAATAACAACAATGATTATAATAACAAACATATTAATACTAAAAATTACACCAATAAAGATAATAACAATGCTGCTTGAAAGTTAAACAACATAAATACAAACATGCAATCAGCACCTCAAAGGGACATTACCGAAAGCGAGGTTTCAAATATATCATAATGATTCCAATAATTCTATATCTAAACTTTATTCAAAATAGGGAATAATTTTCTGATGGTATTGGTTGCCTCTTCGCACGGTATTTCAAGCCAAAGTCAGAAGAATCGGTGTGGATATGAGAAAGCCAAACCCTGAACACCACTCCTATAGTCCATTTCTTTTAGCGATGCAGATTTGCACCGACTCGCAGCGGTGCCCTTTTAGCTCGGAAAAGTTTCCTGATCGCTGATTGGTTGGACGAGATAATTCTAACCAATCAGCGATCAGGAAACTTTTCCGAGCTAAAAGGGCACCGCCGCGCGTCGGTGCAAATCTGCCTCGATAAAAGAAATGGACTATAGTATGCGTGCTGTTAGAGATATGTAAACAAAAATACATTCTCTCTACCACTGTAGTTGCATAGCAAATTTACAAGCAAACCAACCTTACCTTATATGTCAACGGATTCATGACCAAAAGGAAACTTACAGTCGTTGGCCAAAATATATAACATGAAGGTCTTCCTTTCGTGTATCAAAATATTGAAGAGCGGAATGAGTTCTGGAGTGAATTAACTAGGTGTGTAGAAGGACTGGGTAGAAGGAATTATGTAGTTGTTATGGGTGACTTAAATGCTAGAGTGGGTGCTGGAGAGGTAGAAGGTGTCATTGGGAAATATGGCGTACCAGGTGAAAATGAGAGTGGTGAGAGACTGGTAGATATGTGTGTTGAACAAGAGATGGTAATAAGTGCTAGCTTTTTTAAAAAGAAAGATAAAAATAAGTATACATGGGTAAGAGTGGCAAATGGAAGAGTAGTAGAAAGGGCATTAATGGATTATGTGTTGATAACAAAAAGAATGTTTGGAAGATTGAAAGACGTGCACGTGTTTAGGGGTATGGCTAACGGTATGTCTGATCATTTTTTGGTGGAAGGAAAATTGGTTGTAGCAAAAGAGTGGGGGAATAGAGTAGGTGGATGTAAAAGGGAGCTAGTGAGGGTTGAAGAGCTAATAAAACCGGGGGTAAAAAGTAAATATCAGGAAAGGTTGAAAATGGCATATGACGAGGTGAGAGTAAGAGAAACTGGTAATTTAGAGGAGGAGTGGAAGTTAGCAAAAGAAAATTTTGTTGGGATTGCAAGTGATGTATGTGGCAAGAAGGTTGTTGGAGGCAGCATGAGGAAGGGCAGTGAATGGTGGAATGAAGGAGTGAAGGTAAAAGTGGAAGAGAAAAAGAGGGCTTTTGAAGAATGGCTGCAGAGTAATAGTATAGAGAAGTATGAAAAATATAGAGAGAAAAAGGTGGAAGTAAAGCGCAAGGTACGTGAGGCAAAGAGGGCAGCTGACCTGAGGTGGGGTCAGGGACTGGGTCAGTCATATGAAGAAAATAAGAAGAAGTTTTGGAAAGAAGTGAAGAGAGTAAGGAAGGCCGGCGCAAGAATTGAAGAGACAGTGAAAGATGGAAATGGAAGGTTGTTAAAAGGAGAGGAGGTAAGGAAAAGGTGGGCGGAATATTTTGAAAGTTTGCTGAATGTTGAGGATGATAGGGAGGCAGATATAATTGCGGTTCCAGGTGTTGAGGTGCCAGTGATGGGAGATGAGAATGAGAGAGAGATTACAATAGAGGAAGTGAGGAGAGCACTAGATGAAACGAGAGTAGGAAAAGCATCGGGTATGGATGGTGTGAAAGCTGAGATGTTGAAGGAAGGGGGTATGACTGTACTTGAATGGTTGGTGAGATTGTTTAATGTGTGTTTTGTGTTGTCAATGGTACCAGTAGATTGGGTCTGTGCATGTATTGTACCACTATATAAGGGTAAGGGAGATGTGCATGAGTGTTGTAATTCAAGAGGTATTAGTTTGTTGAGTGTAGTTGGAAAAGTGTATGGTAGAATACTGATTAATAGGATTAAGGATAAAACAGAGAATGCAATCTTGGAAGTACAGGGTGGTTTTAGAAGAGGTAGGGGTTGTATGAATCAGATTTTTACAGTTAGGCAGATATGCGAGAAATATTTAGCAAAAGGTAAGGAGGTGTATGTTGCGTTTATGGATCTGGAGAAAGCATATGATAGAGTTGATAGGGAAGCAATGTGGAATGTGATGAGGTTATATGGAGTTGGTGGAAGGTTGTTGCAAGCAGTGAAAAGTTTCTACACAGGTAGTAAAGCATGTGTTAGAATAGGAAATGAGGTGAGCGATTGGTTTCCGGTGAGAGTGGGGCTGAGACAGGGATGTGTGATGTCGCCGTGGTTGTTTAACTTGTATGTTGATGGAGTGGTGAGAGAGGTGAATGCTAGAGTGCTTGGACGAGGATTAAAACTAGTAGGCGAGAATGATCATGAATGGGAGGTAAATCAGTTGTTGTTTGCGGATGATACTGTACTGGTAGCAGACACAGAAGAGAAGCTTGACCGACTAGTGACAGAATTTGGAAGGGTGTGTGAGAGAAGGAAGTTGAGAGTTAATGTGGGTAAGAGTAAGGTTATGAGATGTACGAGAAGGGAAGGTGGTGCAAGGTTGAATGTCATGTTGAATGGAGAGTTACTTGAGGAGGTGGATCAGTTTAAGTACTTGGGGTCTGTTGTTGCAGCAAATGGTGGAGTGGAAGCAGATGTACGTCAGAGAGTGAATGAAGGTTGCAAAGTGTTGGGGGCAGTTAAGGGAGTAGTAAAAAATAGAGGATTGGGCATGAATGTAAAGAGAGTTCTATATGAGAAAGTGATTGTACCAACTGTGATGTATGGATCGGAGTTGTGGGGAATGAAAGTGATGGAGAGACAGAAATTGAATGTGTTTGAGATGAAGTGTCTGAGGAGTATGGCTGGTGTATCTCGAGTAGATAGGGTTAGGAACGAAGTGGTGAGGGTGAGAACGGGTGTAAGAAATGAGTTAGCGGCTAGAGTGGATATGAATGTGTTGAGGTGGTTTGGCCATGTTGAGAGAATGGAAAATGGCTGTCTGCTAAAGAAGGTGATGAATGCAAGAGTTGATGGGAGAAGTACAAGAGGAAGGCCAAGGTTTGGGTGGATGGATGGTGTGAAGAAAGCTCTGGGTGATAGGAGGATAGATGTGAGAGAGGCAAGAGAGCGTGCTAGAAATAGGAATGAATGGCGAGCGATTGTGACGCAGTTCCGGTAGGCCCTGCTGCTTCCTCCGGTGCCTTAGATGACCGCGGAGGTAGCAGCAGTAGGGGACTCAGCAGTATGAAGCTTCATCTGTGGTGGAAATGTGGGAGGTTGTGCTGTGGCACCCTAGCAGTACCAGCTGAACTCGGCTGAGTCCCTGGTTAGGCTGGAGGAACGTAGAGAGTAGAGGTCCCCTTTTTGTTTTGTTTCTTGTTGTTGTCGGCTACCCCCCAAAATTGGGGGAAGTGCCTTTGGTATATGTATGTATCAAAGTATTTACCTTTCCATTAGAATAGAAAAAAAATAATGATTTAATTGCTATTGCCTACCCACAACCATGGAAATTATTCGAAAAAACCTTAATTACGAATATCTCTGACTTTCGATCATCCTTAAAAGTTCATGTGAAAAAAGATAAAGAATTGCCCGCAATTAACAATACCTTTTGTTTATGGTCGAGGAAAAAACACTGAGAATGCTTTCTAAAGAGGTTAGGTTATCTGAAACCCACTTTAAACCACCGTTAACAGCAGCTTTTTTCACCTTCTACAGAATCGACAACTTTCGATTTCTCTGGACAAAACGTTAAAACAACATTTAGGAAAAAAAAAAAAGAAAAAAAAATACTCACCCCACCACTGTAGATATCAGGCTGCATGATTGTGAGAAGCTATTGGAACTTCTTGGAATATCTGCTTGCAGTTCTTGAAGATGCAATTGCTCAAGATCGTTCAGTACGTTGATGATTATGATGACGCCGCATCCGAGATAGACAGCCGGTTCGTTTTCCAAACAGGATTATCATCCACTTTCCAGAGGAACAGGTTTCTGGAAGATGTCCAAAATCTCCTTTCTTTCACCGATTTTTACCGCATCCACATCCACAGACAATCGATTATTCCTCCTCTCACTGCCATTTTCCAAGGAAGATCAACATGATTATCGAGACAAAAAAAAAAAAAAAAAAAAAAAAAAAAAAGGAGAAAAACTTTATGGTTTTTCCCACCGCTTTCACCGAACTTGATCAATCTTGGGCTGTTTGTAATACAAGATGTATCTGCTTTATGTTGCCTGACTTCGGGTTTAACTCTCTTTACGATCTTGATATAGACAGGACTCTCTAACAAGTATTGAGTGAGAGTGTACATATATTCCGTAGCTTCATATAACCTAGCGTTAGGTGTAATATATAAACACAAATCTATGAGTGTCTGTGTGTGTAAGCAAGCAAATTTATGTATGTGTCACACAGGGTTGCCAGTTTGGCCTTTTTTCAGGCCAAAAAAAACCCCTCAAATTTGGCCATTTTTTAAAATTGGTTGACCTCTAGTAATGTGAAAAAAGGCGGGCCTTATATACTATATATTTGGGCTTTTTCTACCAATGGGTTGGCCTTTTAAAGCTTCTGTTGATTAGAAGTTGGCCTTTTTCTCATTTAGAAAACCTGGCAACCCTGGTGTCACATTTAAATGAATACATAAAGCACATACTGTATATCACTACTCATGAACTTGTGTATGTTTCAGTTTAAAGTAACTTGTGAATTAATACAATACGAATATTTGTATGTGCATTTACTTGTATGCAAGTGGAAACGAACTTCTGACTCCCTTTTACCAAATGAATCAGAATTTGAAAACCGTAAAATCACATAATTTTTTTTTCCAAAGCCGTCCAATCTTGTTGTAACACAGTTCTTTGTTTTTCACTCTTGGGAAAAGAAAAACGGAAACATGGTTTCCCCCATCACACTATATTATTAAAAAAACATTACATTAATTTTAGTTCTCCGTAAACACCGAGTTGGTTATTCTGATATAAAACCAAATTAAAGGTAATAGACAGTGATTTCCCGTTTCCTAGAAGTATCAATCAGGGTCACATATAACTCGTTGCCACCAGATGACATTTGATTATTTCTATGTTCTTTTCAATATATATATATATATATATATATATATATATATATATATATATATATATATATATGTATATATATATACATATATATATGTATATATATATATATATATATATATATATATATATATATATATATATATATATATATATATATATATATATATATATATATATATATATATATACTGTTTACACCTATACTATGTAAGCAAAAGCAAAGAATCACAAAATCACACCTTTCCCGGCTAGTAAAAACTAAATATAAATCCTTCACAAATATTCAAGCTTAATGTGACAATTATCATTTGGAAATCTAATCTACTTCAGGCAAATCACCAAAAAACACGCGACACGTTTTTTTTTTCCTAATTACAAATGCTCTTGAAAACAGTTTGTTTGTCAATCCACCTCAACACCTCCTCCAATCTTACATCCGCGAACACTGCCAGGTCTCAGTGCCACGGGTGTAGTGCCACGAAGTGGCATCTATTCTGGGAGATTCACACGGTGGCACTTTTGAGTGCCGGTGCCAGCAGGGTCTTGCTTTCGCTGCCAGGCTCTCAAAGTTGTCGCTGACGGAAGCTCGGTGACGTTATGTTTGTTTGTAATGGTTGATTGATTGATTTAAAGTTTTCAGGCATCCTAACATCTAAGGTCATTGACGCCGGTAACATTTAATTTATGTATAAAAAAATAAAAAATAAAATAGAATAAAAAATAAATGAGTATTCAATTAAAATCATAAAAGTTGAATGTCATAAAAGTTAAATATTTTTCAGAAGACCTGCTTCTGAAATAAATCTAAAAATGCCACTTGCATGGTAGGACACATCATTTCCAAGTATCTTGGCAAGGATAAACCTACCACCCTCACCTCGAGCCTCAAACAAATATCTATTCCTTAAGTTGTTATAATTGGGGCATTCGGTCAACAAATGCCTTACTGTTAGAGGTACTAAACAGTCGTCACAATACAGTTGGTGTTGGCCCTTCAGCAGAAACTCGTGTGTCAACCGAGTGTGACCCATACGGAGACGACAAAGAGACGTCTCCCATTTTCGGGGCATCATATTATACCTCCAAGGAGATATGTCATTTGTTACCTCTCGCATTTTATTCCCATCAAGGCTATCCCATTGCTGTTGCCATTTATTGCAAACCAATTTCTTGATGTCAGGTAAGAAATCATTACAGTGATTGTATTGGTTGGTACAAGTGGATTTCCTTATCTCTGTGACATTTCTTAGATATATACCAGTCGGTTTTTTGTAAGTGTTTGGCTACAAGATGTCGAGGGCAACGTATACCCTTAGAATTATTCATTGATAAAACTATAATCTCAAACGCTCTACTTGCCGCGTAAGTGTGCAAGACGTTAAGGTGTATATACACGTTCAAAAAAAGCGTCAAAATTTTGCATCAAAATTTTTATATTAAAATTTTGATGCAAAATTTGAGTGTGTAGGACGTCTTGATGTCAAAATTTTGCTTCAAATTTTTTTTTTTTAATCAAAACGTCCTACACACACTCAAATTTTGCATCAAAATTTTGATATCAAAATTTTGGTGCAAAATTTTGACGCTTTTTTTGAACGTTTATGGACCCCTTTAGAATGAATACGGTTTGCAAAGAGAACCTGATAATATGCGTTTTCATGCAGAGCACAGGATGTAGACGGCCAACTCTTCATTGCCAACACCAAGTGCATTCATAATGGTATGCAAATTTGTTTAAGTTCAAGCACCCTTATAGCAACAGGACAAAAAGTATACCCTTTGAAAAATATGTTGACTTCTTCCAGTGTATTGTTCATATTTTGTTTTCCATTGTTTTTATGTAAATAATACTGAAGGCGATAATGAGAGGGTGATGATATTAATTTTTCTCAAACTCTGATAATCTATTCTCGTTACGTCATTGGCCATTAAAAAAAAAAAAAAAAAAAGGAGTATGAGTTAAACCTCGTGCCTACGTATAAAACGAGTTGTGATTGCACTTGAATAGAAGATTATTTAAATTCCTTTTGTGATGCCTACAGACTAATTGTCACATCCACCAATAGTATCATGTGAACCGGGAATCTAAACAAACAGTCCCTTGAGGGAGGAAGCCAATGGATCAGAGATCCTATATATTTCTCTATTCTCAAATCTATAGTTGACCCTACCTTGCTATAGAGTATAACATTATTATTATTATTATTATTACTATTATTATTATTATTATTATTATCATTATTATTATTATCATTATTATTATTATTATTATTATTATTATTATTAAATGCTAAGCTAAAACCTAGTTGGAAAAGCAGGATGCTATAAGCCCAGGGTCCCCAACAAGGAAAATAGCCCAGTGAGGAAAGTAAATAAAGAAAAATAAAACATTTTAAGTATAGTAACAACATTAAAATAAACATTTCCTATAAAAACTATAAAAAACTTCAACAAAACAAGAGGAAGAGAAACTAGATAGAAGTGTGCCCAAGTGTACCCTCAAGCAAGAGAATTCTAACCAAAGACAGTGGAAGACCATGGTACAGAGGCTATGGCACTACCCAAGACTAGAGAACGATGGTTTGATTTTGGAGTGTTCTTCTCCTAGAAGAGCTGCTTACCATAGCGGAAGAGTCTCTTCTACTCTTACAGAGAGGAAAGTAGCCACTGAACAAGTACAGTACAGTAGTTAACCGCTTTGGTGAGGAAGAATTGTTTGGCAATCTCAGTGTTATCAGGTGTATGAGGACAGAGGAGAATCTGTAAAGAATAGGCCAGACTATTCGGTGTCTGTGTAGGCAATGGGAAATAACCGTAACCAGAGAGAAGGGTCCTATGTAGTACTCTCTGGCCAGTCAAAGGACCCCATAACTCTCTAGCGGTAGTATCTCAACGGGCGGTTGGTGCCCAGGCCAACCTACTATTTACAAGGAATGTTTGAACAGGTTGCTACCACACTTTACTGGGGAGTAATAGCAGAAACAGGAATATGGCCAGGGGGAAATAGAATAGAGCATAAAAAGGCGATTTTTTTTTTTTTTTCATAACATCATAGCATCAGATGATAAACGACTATAGTCCATTTCTTTTAGCGAGTCATATTTGTACCGACTCGCAATGGTGCCCTTTTAGCTCGGAAAAGTTTCCTGGTCGCTGATTGGTTAGAATTATCTTGTCCAAACAATCAGCGATCAGGAAACTTTTCCGAGCTAAAAGGACACCGCTGCGAGTCGGTGCAAATATGATTCGCTAAAAGATATGGACTATAGTTAAGGTGGTGGAAGGCCAAATAAGGGAACCATATGGGGAACGTTATGGAAAAAGTATTATAGAAATATGCAATAGATATATTAAAACTGAAGAAGTAAGAAAATATAAAAAGCAAGAGCTAAAAAGAGAAATAAAAAGTAAAGTGGCAAATAAAATTAAAAGAAAAATAGAAGAAAAGAAAGCAGAGATGTCCAAACTGAGGTTTGTGAATAGTAATGGAAGAAGAGATTACACAGGAGAGCTTAACACTAAGGAGGCAGTAACAGCTATCATAACAAGGTTAAATATGATAGAATTAAAAGAAAATTATTGAAACAGGAATCATAAGAATAGGCCTTGTGGGTTGTGTAGCCAGGCGGATGATACAATGGAGCATTTTTTTTTTGCTGTAATGCATTAAGAAAATTTAGAAGCAATTACATAGAATTAGGGAATTTAGAAACACCAGCTAAAAAGTTTGCACAGTATATTAGACAAACCCTTGAAATTAGACGTAAAATTATACAAGCTTTTCTGTCTGTGTAGGAAGTAACTAACGATAATGATTTTCCGCAGATTGCAGCGTTTTGCATCTACTACGCTTCTAGTAGTGTGCCCACAATCGCAATGTTGTGGAGAGAGCAACGAGGAACCTGGACAAGATAAGGGAGATAAAGGGAACATTAAATAGAATCATTTTACAGTTGGGAATCTAACCTACAATAAGAAAATGCCTGAGAATGGGAAAAATATATTGAATTCATATATAGTTTTGCACCTACTACGCTTCTAGTAATGTGCCCACAATCGCAATGTTGTGGAGAGAGCAACGAGGAACCTGGAACCTGGACAAGATAAGGGAGATAAAGGGAACATTCAATAGAATAATTTTACAGTTGGGAGTCTAACCTACAAAAAGAAAATGCCTGAGAATGGGAAAAATATATTGAATTCATACAAAATGTCTGCAGATCGCTTATCGTTTCAATAACACCGTTCCTTTCACACCCCTCACGATTAATATCGCCACACCATCATTTACAAATGTTTCTCGTCACATCCACGAAGCCCCTTTTATGTAATATGAAATGGCACTGTATTTGACTTTCTATGAAAACGCCTCTCAAAAAGTATTTTAGAAAAGTAAAAATTTGGTACATATTGTTGACTTCAAAGTTCTTTATTTGATACTGATAAAGAATCTGGCTTAATCGGGAAATGTGCCAATGGGAGCCCCTGCGTAGTATTCATAGGATGGTAGGACTTCATTCCTTAATCGGGAAATGTGCAATGGGAGCCCCTGCGTAGTATTCATAGGATGGTAGGACTTCATTCCTTAATCGGGAAATGTGCAATGGGAGCCCCTGCGTAGTATTCATAGGATGGTAGGACTTCATTCCTTAATCGGGAAATGTGCAATGGGAGCCCCTGCGTAGTATTCATAGGATGGTAGGACTTCATTCCTTAATCGGGAAATGTGCCAATGGGAGCCCCTGCGTAGTATTCATAGGATGGTAGGACTTCATTCCTTAATCGGGAAATGTGCCAATGGGAGCCCCTGCGTAGTATTCATAGGATGGTAGGACTTCATTCCTTAATCGGGAAATGTGCCAATGGGAGCCCCTGCGTAGTATTCATAGGATGGTAGGACTTCATTCCTTAATCGGGAAATGTGCCAATGGGAGCCCCTGCGTAGTATTCATAGGATGGTAGGACTTCATTCCTTAATCGGGAAATGTGCCAATGGGAGCCCCTGCGTAGTATTCATAGGATGGTAGGACTTCATTCCTTAATCGGGAAATGTGCCAATGGGAGCCCCTGCGTAGTATTCATAGGATGGTAGGACTTCATTCCTTAATCGGGAAATGTGCCAATGGGAGCCCCTGCGTAGTATTCATAGGATGGTAGGACTTCATTCCTTAATCGGGAAATGTGCCAATGGGAGCCCCTGCGTAGTATTCATAGGATGGTAGGACTTCATTCCTTAATCGGGAAATGTGCCAATGGGAGCCCCTGCGTAGTATTCATAGGATGGTAGGACTTCATTCCTTAATCGGGAAATGTGCCAATGGGAGCCCCTGCGTAGTATTCATAGGATGGTAGGACTTCATTCCTTAATCGGGAAATGTGCCAATGGGAGCCCCTGCGTAGTATTCATAGGATGGTAGGACTTCATTCCTTAATCGGGAAATGTGCCAATGGGAGCCCCTGCGTAGTATTCATAGGATGGTAGGACTTCATTCCTTAATCGGGAAATGTGCCAATGGGAGCCCCTGCGTAGTATTCATAGGATGGTAGGACTTCATTCCTTAATCGGGAAATGTGCCAATGGGAGCCCCTGCGTAGTATTCATAGGATGGTAGGACTTCATTCCTTAATCGGGAAATGTGCCAATGGGAGCCCCTGCGTAGTATTCATAGGATGGTAGGACTTCATTCCTTAATCGGGAAATGTGCCAATGGGAGCCCCTGCGTAGTATTCATAGGATGGTAGGACTTCATTCCTTAATCGGGAAATGTGCCAATGGGAGCCCCTGCGTAGTATTCATAGGATGGTAGGACTTCATTCCTTAATCGGGAAATGTGCCAATGGGAGCCCCTGCGTAGTATTCATAGGATGGTAGGACTTCATTCCTTAATCGGGAAATGTGCCAATGGGAGCCCCTGCGTAGTATTCATAGGATGGTAGGACTTCATTCCTTAATCGGGAAATGTGCCAATGGGAGCCCCTGCGTAGTATTCATAGGATGGTAGGACTTCATTCCTTAATCGGGAAATGTGCCAATGGGAGCCCCTGCGTAGTATTCATAGGATGGTAGGACTTCATTCCTTAATCGGGAAATGTGCCAATGGGAGCCCCTGCGTAGTATTCATAGGATGGTAGGACTTCATTCCTTAATCGGGAAATGTGCCAATGGGAGCCCCTGCGTAGTATTCATAGGATGGTAGGACTTCATTCCTTAATCGGGAAATGTGCCAATGGGAGCCCCTGCGTAGTATTCATAGGATGGTAGGACTTCATTCCTTAATCGGGAAATGTGCCAATGGGAGCCCCTGCGTAGTATTCATAGGATGGTAGGACTTCATTCCTTAATCGGGAAATGTGCCAATGGGAGCCCCTGCGTAGTATTCATAGGATGGTAGGACTTCATTCCTTAATCGGGAAATGTGCCAATGGGAGCCCCTGCGTAGTATTCATAGGATGGTAGGACTTCATTCCTTAATCGGGAAATGTGCCAATGGGAGCCCCTGCGTAGTATTCATAGGATGGTAGGACTTCATTCCTTAATCGGGAAATGTGCCAATGGGAGCCCCTGCGTAGTATTCATAGGATGGTAGGACTTCATTCCTTAATCGGGAAATGTGCCAATGGGAGCCCCTGCGTAGTATTCATAGGATGGTAGGACTTCATTCCTTAATCGGGAAATGTGCCAATGGGAGCCCCTGCGTAGTATTCATAGGATGGTAGGACTTCATTCCTTAATCGGGAAATGTGCCAATGGGAGCCCCTGCGTAGTATTCATAGGATGGTAGGACTTCATTCCTTAATCGGGAAATGTGCCAATGGGAGCCCCTGCGTAGTATTCATAGGATGGTAGGACTTCATTCCTTAATCGGGAAATGTGCCAATGGGAGCCCCTGCGTAGTATTCATAGGATGGTAGGACTTCATTCCTTAATCGGGAAATGTGCCAATGGGAGCCCCTGCGTAGTATTCATAGGATGGTAGGACTTCATTCCTTAATTCAGGAAATGTGCCAATGGGAGCCCCTGCGTAGTATTCATAGGATGGTAGGACTTCATTCCTTAATTCAGGAAATGTGCAATGGGAGCCCCTGCGTAGTATTCATAGGATGGTAGGACTTCATTCCTTAATTAGGAAATGTGCCAATGGGAGCCCCTGCGTAGTATTCATAGGATGGTAGGACTTCATTCCTTAATTAGGAAATGTGCAATGGGAGCCCCTGCGTAGTATTCATAGGATGGTATGACTTCATTCCTTAATTAGGAAATGTGCAATGGGAGCCCCTGCATAGTATTCATAGGATGGTATGACTTCATTCCTTAATTAGGAAATGTGCTAATGGGAGCCCCTGCGTAGTATTCATAGGATGGTATGACTTCATTCCTTAATTAGGAAATGTGCAATGGGAGCCCCTGCATAGTATTCATAGGATGGTATGACTTCATTCCTTAATTGGGAAATGTGCGAATGGGAGCCCCTGCGTAGTATTCATAGGATGGTATGACTTCATTCCTTAATTAGGAAATGTGCTAATGGGAGCCCCTGCATAGTATTCATAGGATGGTATGACTTCATTCCTTAATTAGGAAATGTGCTAATGGGAGCCCCTGCATAGTATTCATAGGATGGTAGGACTTCATTCCTTAATTAAGGAAATGTGCGAATGGGAGCCCCTGCATAGTATTCATGGTAGGATGGTATGACTTCATTCCTTAATTAGGAAATGTGCGAATGGGAGCCCCTGCGTAGTATTCATAGGATGGTATGACTTCATTCCTTAATTAGGAAATGTGCTAATGGGAGCCCCTGCGTAGTATTCATAGGATGGTATGACTTCATTCCTTAATTAGGAAATGTGCTAATGGGAGCCCCTGCGTAGTATTCATAGGATGGTATGACTTCATTCCTTAATTAGGAAATGTGCGAATGGGAGCCCCTGCGTAGTATTCATAGGATGGTATGACTTCATTCCTTAATTAGGAAATGTGCTAATGGGAGCCCCTGCGTAGTATTCATAGGATGGTATGACTTCATTCCTTAATTAGGAAATGTGCTAATGGGAGCCCCTGCGTAGTATTCATAGGATGGTATGACTTCATTCCTTAATTAGGAAATGTGCGAATGGGAGCCCCTGCGTAGTATTCATAGGATGGTATGACTTCATTCCTTAATTAGGAAATGTGCTAATGGGAGCCCCTGCGTAGTATTCATAGGATGGTATGACTTCATTCCTTAATTAGGAAATGTGCGAATGGGAGCCCCTGCGTAGTATTCATAGGATGGTATGACTTCATTCCTTAATTAGGAAATGTGCGAATGGGAGCCCCTGCGTAGTATTCATAGGATGGTATGACTTCATTCCTTAATTAGGAAATGTGCTAATGGGAGCCCCTGCATAGTATTCATAGGATGGTATGACTTCATTCCTTAATTAGGAAATGTGCTAATGGGAGCCCCTGCGTAGTATTCATAGGATGGTATGACTTCATTCCTTAATTAGGAAATGTGCGAATGGGAGCCCCTGCGTAGTATTCATAGGATGGTATGACTTCATTCCTTAATTAGGAAATGTGCGAATGGGAGCCCCTGCGTAGTATTCATAGGATGGTATGACTTCATTCCTTAATTAGGAAATGTGCTAATGGGAGCCCCTGCGTAGTATTCATAGGATGGTATGACTTCGTTCCTTAATTAGGAAATGTGCGAATGGGAGCCCCTGCGTAGTATTCATAGGATGGTATGACTTCGTTCCTTAATTAGGAAATGTGCTAATGGGAGCCCCTGCGTAGTATTCATAGGATGGTATGACTTCGTTCCTTAATTAGGAAATGTGCTAATGGGAGCCCCTGCGTAGTATTCATAGGATGGTATGACTTCGTTCCTTAATTAGGAAATGTGCTAATGGGAGCCCCTGCGTAGTATTCATAGGATGGTATGACTTCGTTCCTTAATTAGGAAATGTGCGAATGGGAGCCCCTGCGTAGTATTCATAGGATGGTATGACTTCGTTCCTTAATTAGGAAATGTGCTAATGGGAGCCCCTGCGTAGTATTCATAGGATGGTATGACTTCGTTCCTTAATTAGGAAATGTGCTAATGGGAGCCCCTGCGTAGTATTCATAGGATGGTATGACTTCGTTCCTTAATTAGGAAATGTGCTAATGGGAGCCCCTGCGTAGTATTCATAGGATGGTATGACTTCGTTCCTTAATTAGGAAATGTGCTAATGGGAGCCCCTGCGTAGTATTCATAGGATGGTATGACTTCGTTCCTTAATTAGGAAATGTGCTAATGGGAGCCCCTGCGTAGTATTCATAGGATGGTATGACTTCGTTCCTTAATTAGGAAATGTGCTAATGGGAGCCCCTGCGTAGTATTCATAGGATGGTATGACTTCGTTCCTTAATTAGGAAATGTGCTAATGGGAGCCCCTGCGTAGTATTCATAGGATGGTATGACTTCGTTCCTTAATTAGGAAATGTGCTAATGGGAGCCCCTGCGTAGTATTCATAGGATGGTATGACTTCGTTCCTTAATTAGGAAATGTGCTAATGGGAGCCCCTGCGTAGTATTCATAGGATGGTATGACTTCATTCCTTAATTAGGAAATGTGCTAATGGGAGCCCCTGCGTAGTATTCATAGGATGGTATGACTTCATTCCTTAATTAGGAAATGTGCTAATGGGAGCCCCTGCGTAGTATTCATAGGATGGTATGACTTCATTCCTTAATTAGGAAATGTGCTAATGGGAGCCCCTGCGTAGTATTCATAGGATGGTATGACTTCATTCCTTAATTAAGAAATGTGCGAATGAGAGCCCCTGCGTAGTATTCATAGGATGGTAGGACTTCATTCCTTAATTAGGAGATGTGCCAATGGGAGCCCCTGCGTAGTATTCATAGGATGGTAGGACTTCATTCCTTAATTAGGAAATGTGCCAATGGGAGCCCCTGCATAGTATTCATAGGATGGTAGGACTTCATTCCTTAATTAGGAAATGTGCCAATGGGAGCCCCTGCATAGTATTCATAGGATGGGATGACTTCATTCCTTAATTAGGAAATGTGCTAATGGGAGCCCCTGCATTGTATTCATAGGATGGTAGGACTTCATTCTGGTATGACTTCATTCCTTAATTGGGAAATGTGCCAATGGGAGCCCCTGCATAGTATTCATAGGATGGGATGACTTCATTCCTTAATTAGGAAATGTGCTAATGGGAGCCCCTGCATTGTATTCATAGGATGGTAGGACTTCATTCTGGTATGACTTCATTCCTTAATTAGGAGATGTGCCAATGGGAGCCCCTGCGTAGTATTCATAGGATGGTAGGACTTCATTCCTTAATTAGGAAATGTGCCAATGGGAGCCCCTGCATAGTATTCATAGGATGGGATGACTTCATTCCTTAATTAGGAAATGTGCTAATGGGAGCCCCTGCATAGTATTCATAGGATGGTAGGACTTCATTCTGGTATGACTTCATTCCTTAATTGGGAAATGTGCCAATGGGAGCCCCTGCATAGTATTCATAGGATGGGATGACTTCATTCCTTAATTAGGAAATGTGCTAATGGGAGCCCCTGCATTGTATTCATAGGATGGTAGGACTTCATTCCTTAATTAGGAAATGTGCCAATGGGAGCCCCTGCATAGTATTCATAGGATGGGATGACTTCATTCCTTAATTAGGAAATGTGCGAATGGGAGCCCCTGCATTGTATTCATAGGATGGTAGGACTTCATTCTGGTATGACTTCATTCCTTAATTGGGAAATGTGCCAATGGGAGCCCCTGCATAGTATTCATAGGATGGGATGACTTCATTCCTTAATTAGGAAATGTGCGAATGGGAGCCCCTGCATTGTATTCATAGGATGGTAGGACTTCATTCTGGTATGACTTCATTCCTTAATTGGGAAATGTGCCAATGGGAGCCCCTGCATAGTATTCATAGGATGGGATGACTTCATTCCTTAATTAGGAAATGTGCGAATGGGAGCCCCTGCATTGTATTCATAGGATGGTAGGACTTCATTCTGGTATGACTTCATTCCTTAATTAGGAAATGTGCCAATGGGAGCCCCTGCATAGTATTCATAGGATGGGATGACTTCATTCCTTAATTAGGAAATGTGCGAATGGGAGCCCCTGCATTGTATTCATAGGATGGTAGGACTTCATTCTGGTATGACTTCATTCCTTAATTGGGAAATGTGCCAATGGGAGCCCCTGCATAGTATTCATAGGATGGGATGACTTCATTCCTTAATTAGGAAATGTGCTAATGGGAGCCCCTGCATTGTATTCATAGGATGGTAGGACTTCATTCTGGTATGACTTCATTCCTTAATTGGGAAATGTGCCAATGGGAGCCCCTGCATAGTATTCATAGGATGGGATGACTTCATTCCTTAATTAGGAAATGTGCTAATGGGAGCCCCTGCATTGTATTCATAGGATGGTAGGACTTCATTCTGGTATGACTTCATTCCTTAATTAGGAAATGTGCCAATGGGAGCCCCTGCATAGTATTCATAGGATGGTAGGACTTCATTCCTTAATTAGGAAATGTGCTAATGGGAGCCCCTGCATAGTATTCATAGGATGGTATGACTTCATTCCTTAATTAGGAAATGTGCGAATGGGAGCCCCTGCATAGTATTCATAGGATGGGATGACTTCATTCCTTAATTAGGAAATGTGCTAATGGGAGCCCCTGCATTGTATTCATAGGATGGTAGGACTTCATTCTGGTATGACTTCATTCCTTAATTGGGAAATGTGCCAATGGGAGCCCCTGCATAGTATTCATAGGATGGGATGACTTCATTCCTTAATTAGGAAATGTGCTAATGGGAGCCCCTGCATTGTATTCATAGGATGGTAGGACTTCATTCTGGTATGACTTCATTCCTTAATTAGGAAATGTGCGAATGGGAGCCCCTGCATTGTATTCATAGGATGGTAGGACTTCATTCTGGTATGACTTCATTCCTTAATTAGGAAATGTGCTAATGGGAGCCCCTGCATTGTATTCATAGGATGGTAGGACTTCATTCTGGTATGACTTCATTCCTTAATTAGGAAATGTGCTAATGGGAGCCCCTGCGTAGTATTCATAGGATGGTAGGACTTCATTCCTTAATTAGGAAATGTGCGAATGGGAGCCCCTGCGTAGTATTCATAGGATGGTAGGACTTCATTCCTTAATTAGGAAATGTGCGAATGGGAGCCCCTGCGTAGTATTCATAGGATGGTAGGACTTCATTCCTTAATTGGGAAATGTGCGAATGGGAGCCCCTGCGTAGTATTCATAGGATGGTAGGACTTCATTCCTTAATTGGGAAATGTGCGAATGGGAGCCCCTGCGTAGTATTCATAGGATGGTAGGACTTCATTCCTTAATTGGGAAATGTGCGAATGGGAGCCCCTGCGTAGTATTCATAGGATGGTATGACTTCATTCCTTAATTGGGAAATGTGCGAATGGGAGCCCCTGCGTAGTATTCATAGGATGGTATGACTTCATTCCTTAATTGGGAAATGTGCGAATGGGAGCCCCTGCGTAGTATTCATAGGATGGTATGACTTCATTCCTTAATTGGGAAATGTGCGAATGGGAGCCCCTGCGTAGTATTCATAGGATGGTATGACTTCATTCCTTAATTGGGAAATGTGCGAATGGGAGCCCCTGCGTAGTATTCATAGGATGGTATGACTTCATTCCTTAATTGGGAAATGTGCGAATGGGAGCCCCTGCGTAGTATTCATAGGATGGTATGACTTCATTCCTTAATTGGGAAATGTGCGAATGGGAGCCCCTGCGTAGTATTCATAGGATGGTATGACTTCATTCCTTAATTGGGAAATGTGCGAATGGGAGCCCCTGCGTAGTATTCATAGGATGGTATGACTTCATTCCTTAATTGGGAAATGTGCGAATGGGAGCCCCTGCGTAGTATTCATAGGATGGTATGACTTCATTCCTTAATTGGGAAATGTGCGAATGGGAGCCCCTGCGTAGTATTCATAGGATGGTATGACTTCATTCCTTAATTGGGAAATGTGCGAATGGGAGCCCCTGCGTAGTATTCATAGGATGGTATGACTTCATTCCTTAATTGGGAAATGTGCGAATGGGAGCCCCTGCGTAGTATTCATAGGATGGTATGACTTCATTCCTTAATTGGGAAATGTGCGAAT
This sequence comes from Palaemon carinicauda, assembly GCF_036898095.1. Taxonomy (NCBI): domain Eukaryota; kingdom Metazoa; phylum Arthropoda; class Malacostraca; order Decapoda; family Palaemonidae; genus Palaemon; species Palaemon carinicauda. Next base: position 3,844,738 of record NC_090725.1, on the reverse strand, counting down.
GGGAGCCCCTGCGTAGTATTCATAGGATGGTATGACTTCATTCCTTAATTGGGAAATGTGCGAATGGGAGCCCCTGCGTAGTATTCATAGGATGGTATGACTTCATTCCTTAATTGGGAAATGTGCGAATGGGAGCCCCTGCGTAGTATTCATAGGATGGTATGACTTCATTCCTTAATTGGGAAATGTGCGAATGGGAGCCCCTGCGTAGTATTCATAGGATGGTATGACTTCATTCCTTAATTGGGAAATGTGCGAATGGGAGCCCCTGCGTAGTATTCATAGGATGGTATGACTTCATTCCTTAATTGGGAAATGTGCGAATGGGAGCCCCTGCGTAGTATTCATAGGATGGTATGACTTCATTCCTTAATTGGGAAATGTGCGAATGGGAGCCCCTGCGTAGTATTCATAGGATGGTATGACTTCATTCCTTAATTGGGAAATGTGCGAATGGGAGCCCCTGCGTAGTATTCATAGGATGGTATGACTTCATTCCTTAATTGGGAAATGTGCGAATGGGAGCCCCTGCGTAGTATTCATAGGATGGTATGACTTCATTCCTTAATTAGGAAATGTGCGAATGGGAGCCCCTGCGTAGTATTCATAGGATGGTATGACTTCATTCCTTAATTAGGAAATGTGCGAATGGGAGCCCCTGCGTAGTATTCATAGGATGGTATGACTTCATTCCTTAATTAGGAAATGTGCGAATGGGAGCCCCTGCGTAGTATTCATAGGATGGTATGACTTCATTCCTTAATTAGGAAATGTGCGAATGGGAGCCCCTGCGTAGTATTCATAGGATGGTATGACTTCATTCCTTAATTAGGAAATGTGCGAATGGGAGCCCCTGCGTAGTATTCATAGGATGGTATGACTTCATTCCTTAATTAGGAAATGTGCGAATGGGAGCCCCTGCGTAGTATTCATAGGATGGTATGACTTCATTCCTTAATTAGGAAATGTGCTAATGGGAGCCCCTGCATAGTATTCATAGGATGGTATGATTTCATTCCTTAATGCGAAAATTACCACATCTAATGCCATCTTTTATTACTAATCTTATGATTGTATTTTCTATATCTTGAAACTTCGACTAAAATTACTTTATCAAAAAAGTATGGTTTTATAAATGATTGTAAAATCATTCTACAGGAAATTTACCGGAAAGAAGAACGTTTTTTTTTTCTTCTAAATATTGCTTTGCCTTTAATAAATGAATGAATTTCCAAGCATGTATTTTCTAATAGCAATAAAGATTTTTAATATTTAATTGACAGTGTAGAATATAAAAGTGAAAATTTCATTATCATAATCTAAAATATGTTTAACTTCTTAGAATCTTAGATCTACAGTCCTTCGGGTGGCCGCTATCTATATATCTATATATGTTTTGGCATTTATCAAAATAAAATTTTTTTTTAATTTGAATACCAAATGGAAAGAAAGTGAAGTACTTTGAAAATTGACGGAAGCATTTCCTATATTTCAATTGTGACGGGCCGAAAGAAGGTTGTGACTCAAAGGCAAGTTGAAAACAACTGAGTGACTTTATTATAGAACACTCTACTTTATATACAAAAGTTCAAGGCAACAAGAATTTTCATGTCCAAAAAACAGACAATGTTACAGAGGAGAAAAGCATACAGGTTTTTTCAGGTTATTTTTAGTGCGAGGGGAGAGCGAAGATACAAGCACAAAATGAACTATGTACGATCGTGTGACACACGGTTGGTACACAATGCTCAACGCATATGAATTATCAAATTTCAGAAACATGACATATTGATGCCAACTTTTCACAACAGAGCAAATGAAGTTGTGAAAAAGACGTACTTTAATATATTTCTGATAATTTCACCCAAAGTCAGTATATTCATTAATTCTAACTGCATAGAACACCTGGAAGGAAAGGAGTATATTTCTTTCATTACTATTTTACTTGAAAGATAGTTAGGGTTTTAACGTAGGCATATAATTTTTCTCAATTTCACTTTGCTGTATTATTCTAGTAGAAATATAAGTTTTATGTTAAATTTTCCTAATTTCTATTCAATGAAGCCACAGTTGCAAAAGAATATTTTCCCATGTATGTATGTATATATATATATATAAATATATATATATACATATATGCATATGTATATATATTTACACATACACACACACACACACACACATATATATATATATATATATATATATATATATATATATATATATATATATATATATATAGATCAGAGTTGATTTAATTGCTATGGAAACCTTAATAAGCATAAGATAATATATATATATATATATATATATATATATATATGCATATGTATATATATATATATATATATATATATATATATATACATATATATATATGCATATGTATATATATTTACACACAGACATACACACACACACATATATATATATATATATATATATATATATATATATATATATATATACATATATATACATATATAGATCAGAGTTGATTTAATTGCTATGAAAACCTTAATAAGCATAAGATAAAACTATCACATCTACACATGACAAAGTAGTTTTTTATCAATATAATCAAAATTAGTGCATAGTGTCTGAGAAACCCATGAAACATGAAGATGGCATTGCTGGAGATGTCCGCATATGCAGGAGTGGAAACAAAATGTTACAACAATGTACAGTATGACCTCATTCGTCGCTCAACCGTAAAAATGGAACGCAGACTGGACTGGAGGCTAGTATCCCTTAGGGGCTTTGGTCATGCTTACGGCTACCAGATTTTGCACTTTATTTTATTTAAAGAGTTGCACTTTTTTTTAAGAATTGCACCTTTTTTTTTTTTTTTTTTTTTTTTTTTTTTTTTTTTTTTTTTTTTTTTTTTTTTTTAAAAGAATTGCACACTGGCTTACGTAAGTGGCACACGAAAGGTGAATGAGTAGTGGTACTTAATAGTTAGGTACCTACCTTCTGTCATCACTTATCTCCAAGGTAAAGATTTATTTTGCAAAACAGTCAAAATGGCATTATTTACTATAGGGAAGAGAAGGTCTCCGAGCAAGAATGGTAGCTTAAGATGACATTGATAGCAATTATAGTTATTAACGTTTTTCGATAGCAGAGTTGGATATAGAATGAGGGATGAAGTGATAGCAAGCCCCACGCTTTACACAATTGCTATTGACATTAGTTTATTCAATGGAATCCTTCCAACAGCCCATCTAAAGATTTACGTTGATTTTCATTCACATTCACTTATCTCTTTATTTTGTAAAGGAACACAAAAGGCTAAAGATTTACGTTGATTTTCATTCACATTCACTTATCTCTTTATTTTATAAAGGAACACAAAAGGCTATCGAAAAAAAAAAAAAAAAAAAAAACGGCACAAAAATTTAAATACGCCTAACAAACACGCCAATATTCGAAAAATAAGATTGGTGGTGGCAGAG